>NW_004797633.1:268981-291230 GCF_000002075.1 Aplysia californica | reverse complement strand
TCTGTCTGTCTGTCTGTCTGTCTGTCTGTCTGTCTGTCTGTCTGTCTGTCTGTCTCTGTGTGTATCTGTCTGTCTGTCTGTCTTTTGCTCTCACTTTTCCTACCCCCTCCCTCCCCTCCTAATCTGTGCCTTTTCCAGAACAGCACGGTTCATCTCCCCACCAGGCTCAAACAAGTACTGACACGGGAGCAGCAGACAAGGCAGGTCTAGTAATGTGTATTAAGTCTTGAAAGAAGAGAAAAAAAAAACACACACAAAAAAAGCGAGATAGCTGGAAGACAAGGACACGGAGATGAGCGCCCGATACGCCCACAGAATGTCATGAATTTGCTCACGGGCGAAGCCCTGATGGTTGAAGGTTCCAGACTCAAGGAAAGTTGGGGGCGAGGAACGACAGGCGCGCTTACGTTGGCGATGTTATGCTTGGGGTTTATGACACGTATCGCAGGTAGGAGAACAAAACATCGCATCTAAAAAAATATTACTTTTCCAGAAAGCCAAATCATTGATAAATGTAAATATTCATAATTAATTTTTGTCCGAGACTGTTTTAAGACATTTCTTCTCATCGTGGATTTTTCACCTTTTGTATATAACTGCAGACTTACTGCTTAAAATGTTATCATTATCTCTTGGTTTATCTATCTTTGGTTTATTACTGCGTGTAACGCGTTTCTCCTTCGAAGTCTTAACGAAACCAAGTGATGGGGTATTATCCCCTATTGCCTATGTAACGGAAAATGTGCGTAGTCAGCTCAAGTCTCTCTTTCTCCTTCATTCAATGTAAAATCCCCTCTCTTTCTCCTCCTACACAACCGTACTGAGTCCGAAAGGGCATTCTCCCTTGTAATCATCAGTGTAAAATTATACTTAATGTCCCCCTCACTTGCACCAACTTTTTTAGGGGTCTCTTTTCCTCTTCTCTTTCTGTTTGTCGTTGTTGATATTGGTTTAGCATTTAACTCTGATCAGCGAGAACCATGTCAGCCGTGTGTTGCCAGAATAAACGAACAGTAGAAACAGTGAAAAGCAGAAGGAAGAAAACAACATGCACACACACACACACACACACACACACACACACACACACACACACACACACACACACACACACACACATACACACAAACACATACACAAACACAAACACACGCACGTCCACACACAACCACAAAGAGAGAGAGCGAGGGAGAGAGAGAGAGAGAGAGAGAGAGAGAGAGAGAGAGAGAGAGAGAGAGAGAGAGAGAGAGAGAGAGAGAGAGAGAGAGAGAGAGTGAGAGAGAGAGAAATAGAAATCACCTCAGCACAGTGTACTTACTTTTTATCTTCACAAGGTTAGGCACCCCCCCCCCTTCCCCGCGCCAAACAACATCAACCACAACAACAACAACAACAACAACAACAAAGAACCCCTTCCATGCAAATGTCCACCCTCACTCAAGCGCACGAGCGGAGAAGCAAAAATCCACAAACACACCTGTGGTACAAGCAATGGCCCTTCACAGCATTCCACTGATGCCACGCATGACCTAACACCAGCCATGGTGAGTGAGTGTGCGATTTACGGGTCACCAGAGGTCACTAGACGAGCGCTGTCAAAATGGCGACTGTGGGGGTCGTGCTTTATGGGGCGAGATGTGGGGGAGAAATAATGTCACTCATGTGTGAGCCAATGTTATTATATTCACTACACGTTTTCAGCCAACCTTCTGTGCGCACTACGTAACTGTTGCCTCTTCATCAACCCAAAGAGCTGGGCAGAACTCATTTCAGAAAACCGGATTTTGAGAGCACCCGTTCGTCGATAACAGATACAAACCATTTGACCATCTAGTGGAAGGCGAATATCTCATATAAAAAGTACACCCCCCCCCACCTTGACAAGAAAAAATGCGGTGTTTACAGAGATCATGTCGCGTCGATCTGGCATAATTAGGTATGTGACGGCCACCCTATCGAATATACACTCTAGTCTGTCAGATTTGTGCTCAAAATGAACAATTTAATGCATATCCCGTCTAATAGCCCCCCTCTCTACCTCCTTCGCTCTCCAAACCACCCCTGTCCCTGCTCTCCCTCCCCGAATACCCGAACAAAACAATAAAGAAATATTTTGGGAAACGGCTCAAATAGTTTAAACGACTTTTTTCCACATATTTTTGACTTCTGATTCTGATTCTCAATACACCATGTTCATGCATTTGCAAAGAAACGCGCCGGTTAACCGGATTACTGACTTTGATTCTGCCTCTTTCTTCGAATCCCCGAGCAATGCTCTGAAGTAAAACTTTTCGAGGGAACCCATATGTTTTGTTTCGAGAGAAAGCAGACGTGGCCTAATCTTTGCACAAAACTTTAACCTTATCTTCACGATTGCTTTTTTTTCCAGCCACCATTTATTGAGGGTCGTATTTCAAGGCGTGAGCGCTTTCAAAATAAAGAGAGCGAAACGCCAGAGACGCTCGTGCATGCTGATTCAATCGGAGCTGGGATGATGTAACGCCATGATGGCGATATGGAAGGTAGGAAGGGGGAGGCGAGGTCGGAGAAATTGAAATAATAAAAAAAAAAGATTAAAAAACAAGATTAAAATTTAGAAATGAGTAAGCATGAGACAGCCTCTGACAAGTTTAAAAGGAAAATCAAATTTGTTTTAGTAAGAGTTTTACGGCACTTGCAACACACATGGTTTATATAAATGCTTGGCATCAGATGTGTTACAAAGGAGTAACAAACACAACAAAGAAGGAGAAATAAGGACGAAAGATGTTTGACAGGAAAGAAAGAGCAAGCCATACCAGAGCACCCGCTAACCACCATAGCTCAAATCCATTCTTTTCAACACTGCAACACCGTAGAATATTTCTTATTTTTGTGTTAAATGTGGGTGTTTTTACTCCCACCTACGACACAATTTAGATCATAATTTAGAAGGCGGGCTTCCACCTTGTCTGTCAGGACCAACCCAGGCTGAAAGGGATACCATCTCCCAGCAGAATTACCAAGATACTCGATAATATGTTATTCCCACACGGGATCGAACATAATAATACGTTTTCTACACACTTACAAGTTGAGTTAACAATATGTTCAAATTGATACCGGTGTCTAATTCCGGCAAGGCGAGTTCTTAACTTTAAACGACAGCTCTTTTCTTCGACTCGAATCATCTCTGCGTAACGGATTCCTTTAGCCGGGAATAGACATGCATAACAATATAATAACAGAAAAGAACAGTAAGGAGCAGATCACACTAAAACACTCACTAACTGCGTTATTTACACATAGGCATAACTTTACTCTTTAAACGTTTTTTTGAAAAAAGAGAACCAAAAAAAGAATCGCTATCAGTACTGTCTGTAGTCGATATGCCGAAGTGCGAGAACTCAGATGGCCGCTGGATCGGAGGAGTAAAGTAGAGTATCAGTTATAGTTTCCTGTTACTACACTCCAACGAATGCCGTTTCATAACAGAGTTTAGTTTCAGTTTAGTTTTAGTAAGAGTTTTACGGCAATTGCAACACAATACGGTCATATAAGTGTTGAAGATTAGAGGTGTTACAAGAGAGTAACAAACATAAAAAGGAGGAAAGATAAAGAAGATAGTTGTTTGATAGGAAAGACGGAGCTAACCACACCAGAGCACCAGCCAACCACCCACTCATACCAAAGGTGAAGTAAGAAGACAAATATTACTCAAGAACATAAAAAACCCCGTGTAGTTTGTACTAAGTACGTGCATATCTTAGGGCAGAGACTCGCGGTAAGACCGCGATATGTGTTGTACCGTGCGGTAACGAACTCATAACGGCGGGCGTTCATTAGAGATGATTTCTGCTTGTCTACTCGTGACATCAGACGTAAACTCACGCCCCAGTGGCTGATGTGTTGGACAACATCTCCGAGAACGGCCCGCCGACTGTCCAGCAGTTACACAGCAAAATGGTCAAAGATCCGGAAGGGGGAGGGAAGCCGGGGATAATCAACCGGAACTTCAGGTAGAAGCGGAGTAGACGGTCTGATTTAGTCTGATCGAGGCTCGAGGTTAGCCCGAAGTTGGATAATGTTATAACGTGGAGGGTTACCTGCGTGAGTCCCCCCATGTAAGTCAACTAAATTAGTAAATTGGTGTTTGTTGTTCTGTTGGTCGGAGTTATTTTACGGTAATCTGAGAAAATCAAAGTCAGTACTCACTACTCAGGACTATTTCCACATTAAAAGTAACAGTTTTACAGCACTTGCAAACACAATAAGGTCACATAAATTCCGAAGATTAGAGGTGTTACAAGTGAGTAACAGAAACGAAAAAGGAGGAGAGATAAGGAAGATAGATGTCAGATAGGAAAGAAGGAGAAAACCCCTCCAGACTACCCGGCAACCACCTACCTTATAGTCAGAATGAAAAAAGTCTGAGTTGGAGTTCAAGTCATGAGAACCACATCGACGCAATAACGGTAATTTGGAATTGGTTGTTTTTTTTTTTTTTTTATAGATTTGTGTACGTTCAATGTCTGGTTGGTTTGGGGAAACAAATACAATATAGAGTGAAATTAAAGCGGGACACAGAAAAGGTGTTGCACCCTCTAAACAAAACAGACAGACACACTTACACACATCCATTCACACATATTACAAGTATGCACACATACCACAAATACAAGCACGCGGACACACACAAACAGAAACACCCACAAACACACACACGTATGAAAACAAACATTAACGACTTCATTCCCCCCCCCAAAAAAAAATTGAAAAAAAAAATTGAAAAAAAAATTAATATCTCACGGCAAAATGAACGAACTCAAAGTCAAAGATACAGAGGAACTTCATTACGTCGACAGGAAAAGGCAGAAAAAGTCTCCCTTTGAAACGTATGAGTAAAACCAGTGTTTTCAGTCTCTGGGGTACAGCATAATAATATTATTAAGAAATTACACGTATATTTTTATTCTCCACGTCTCTCGACCTTTCCTTGTGGACTCTCTTTGCCAGGCTTCCCATACCAGCAACAGTTTGTTATTGTAGAGTGATAAGACAGAGCCCGGCAGACAATGGTCTTCTGTGGCGTTTCCCCCTTCACAGCCAAACTCCCCTTTATGAATCACCTCGGGGTGAGAGAAACGATGTTTGAGAGGTGAGGGTGTTGGAACAATGCATAGAGCACGGTAGGTTTATGCTGCGGTTTATGTTTGTTCGTTATTTTCTTGTTCTCAGACAAAGAGAGCCTTGAAATTATTGTAAAAGATGAAATATATATATATATATATTTATTTATTATTTTAAAATTTTTTTTATTTAAAAAATATTTTTTGTGTGTTAAATGTTAAAAATAATTTTATTTTTTTGCTTTATTAATTAAAAAAACAACAACAGATCTTTCGTGGTTGGTTGGCGGGTGCTCTGGTGTGGTTTGCTTCTTCTTTCCTATCAAACATCTATCGTCCTGATCTCCCCTTCTTCTTTTTTATGTTTGTTACTCTCTTGTAACACCTCTAATCTTCTGGCGCTCATGTGACCTTATGCAGTTGCGAGCGCTGTAAAACCTCTACTAAACTAACAAACAGATCTTTCAAGAGATGGTCTGCTCTTATCAATCTGGTCCTATATGGGAAACGCTGAGTAAATTTACATAAAGTATCACAACAGAGAGACTGAAAAATATTCATCGAGAAGGATTCAAAATCAGGTCTTTTACGTGCACCGGCAAAGAGGCTGACCAATGTCATTCAACACACCGGTGAGACATGTTGAAAAACACAACATAATGTCTGAGTCAAAGTCCACACAGCGCTGTTTTGTTGCAATCGGTGACTCAGAAGCTTAGTAAAACACGGCGCGGTATGGGTTCAACGCTATATTAAATACAGTATGTCCCACGATAAAACAGATGGCTAAATATTTTGTCAGTGAGTTCTGGACAATGGACTATAAGAGCAGCGAGGGAATTGTATTTTGGTGATGCTGTTTACTTCTCTTATCGTTTTACATTGTCCACAGCTCACAGACAAAACCGATGGCCAACTGTTTTGTTGTAGTGTGGTACTGAGCCACGGCTATCCGACTTCCACCTCCAATAGGATAAGCCTGAGTGGGAAAAGATCCATGTAAACTCCTCAAACAGAGCCAATTAAAGCAATGCCATACCAGGGCATCGAATCAGGATCCCCTTCACCACAGACCAACATGATAATAACTGAAATAAATCACCACGGTAAATAAATGGCAACAAAGTGTTTACGAAAATAATTATGACGATTTTCAAAACCAGAACTATAATACGAAACCACTTACTGAAAACAATCAAAGCTGTTCCCAAAAACATTGTCTGGTTCGATGCTCCGGCGTCCTGGGACTACTCTTTGAAGTGTTAAACAATAGGAGTTTAGAGTTAGCTCTTATGACCTGCCCTGATAACGGCGTACTCTGATTATTTTGTCTGCATGCTCGTGCATGCAACCACAGCACGTGTAGTGTTTCGCAAATTCGATTGAAGACAATGCTTCAAGCTTTCACCTCAAAGATTCACCGAACCCCCCCCCCCCCCCAATTTTTTAAAATCCATTTCGGAGGAGAAAGGTGTTAATACTTGTTAAACTAATGGATATTATTCTAGAATTGAATTAATTCAGTTCGTCATCTTGAACACCAGCCTGAAACCATCTTTAAAACTTACGAGAGCACTACCTCTGTCTTTACTGGTTTCACAAAAAGATTCTTTTTATTTCTTTTTCTTTCTAGCAGAGCGAGCTTTATTTCACCCGCGTGCTCCACGGCACAAAGAACGTGCCCCCGCAAGTGTGTGCATTAAGATAAAATACAATAGACGCTTTCTTTCTCGCAGCAGAGTTTTTACTGCATTAGTTTTAATTCTGTATCGCATAATTTATCTACCCGTTTCACGCTAACAACTGCTCTGTTTCAAGCCAAAATGGCTGAACGTGTTTCCCCCCTTTTTTCCCAAAATGAGTGATAACCTTTATTGTAGCAGGACTTCGTCCAAGTGGTCGCGGACAAGGGGTGGGGAGGGAGCTTGAAAAAAAAAGAAAAGAAAAATGTTCAGTTCAAATTTCTTTCTCGGTTTTGTTTGCGTAACGGAAATCGCACATAAACAAGACAAAAATGTGCCTTCATTCTCAGGTCTTAAAAACAACGAAATATAAGGTGACACTCGGATGAAAACAAAAATCTAAAATTTAATTATCTTGTGACGCAGGAAATCGGTCGTGTGCATGTCACCGCAAATCTCGTTTAACACAACTGGATTCAGGTAATGGGAAACATGGAAAGGAATATTGCCAGCACATGTGGGGTGGCCTCATAAGAATGTCAAGATGTACACAATGAGTCATCGACACCGGGAAGTGTGATAATGATATTGCTGGTGGTTACAATAGAAGATATCATGCCAGGATGCTTTGTATATTTGTTTAACCCTATCCGTGCGCCCTAGGGTCATTTTGTACCCTCGGGGTTGTATTCTTCACATTTTAGAATACTTCTAGTGCGAATATCTCTTTGAAACTTTCAGTATTGCTCAAAAAATCATTTTTACAGACTGCTATGCAAAGAGTACGGAAGGGGGCTCTCGTGGCCTAGAGGTTAAGGTGTTGGCCTCTCATTCAAAGGTCCCGGGTTCGATTCCGGGTAGCGACCAAAAAAATTTTCTTCTCTAAAATTGTCTTCTTTCACATCCTTTCCTGATCTCTAACAATGATCTGTTGTCTGCTTTCATTTCCACTTTCTGCCCTTACCCCCTCCTCTGGGCTCCTGACTCTTTCTGCAGCCTTTCTACTGCTACTCCTTGGCTCCTCCTAACTGCTGTCTTTCTGCCACACCCCTGATCTTCTGGTAGGAAAGATCTACACCTAGCCTTCTCGGACAAGGGCGAAAAATCTCGGAGGGCCCGTGTGCAAGTTGCGCACGTTAAAGATCCCTTGGTGGTCTAAAAATCGATAAGAGTAGGCTTCGGCCGCCACCCGGGCAAAATTCAAAATTTCCTACCAACGAAAAAGTATTAGGTGTGTCCCGCGCGCTCATATGACCTTATGCAGTTGCGAGCGCCGTAAAACCCTATACTAAACAAACAAACAAACAACAAAGAGTATGGATTGGATTAAGGAGTCAATTTCCTTTTGGAAAGTGGTGGCACGGAGTTCCCCAGGTCGTATGGATACGATAGTAAAACACGACGTACGGATAGGGTTAAAATTTGAAGAGAAGCAAACCAACAAAGTAAAGACAAATCACGACAGGAAAAATCAAAGTATACAGACGGAAACGATAGGGGGATAGTTAAAAAGGCTAGAGAGTTTTAAGGTTGAGTAAACATGAGCACATCGACACAAAAATATTCAAACAGTGCAGGAAAGAAGCAAGACAGACAGAAACAACATTATAGGGGAGACAAAGACGTAGGGCCTACCAGTGACGCCCTCCAACCATCGCAGTTAAGACAGTAGAACCTAGTAGTAATCTTTTTTAAAGTAGACGGAACATACTCCATCAGATTGGCTACCACCAACAGACTTCTTCTCTGTCCTAACGAGGTCTAAGAACGTTGACCCTTCCCATTCATTATCCATCCGTTTCTTTGTGTGAACCTGCCCTCGATGCTGTTCTGCACTGAACTCTTTTAAGCCCTGGATTTGGGCAGACATGTAGTTTGGTGCTGATGCTCCGACGCTAATGTTTTGGCCTTGTCGACCGTGACCACCAACCCAAGGGAAAATTAGTCACACCGAGGTGAGACAAAGATCTATTTTTTTTCAATTTTATACATGCTGTGAGACGTTTTCGTTGTTATTTCGGGGCATGTATCGTGCTTTTCTTTCCAGATCTTTAGTTTTAGTTTCAGTAGAGGTCTTACGGCGCTCGCAACTGCATAAGGTCATATGAGCGCCAGAAGATTAGAGGTGTTACAAGAAAGTAACACATATAAAAAAGAAGAAGGGGAGATAAGGACGATTTATGTTTGATAGGAAAGTAGAAGCAAACCATACCAGAGCACCCGCCAAACACCCATTTTCCAGATCTTTCAGTCAATTTTGCTTCTTGTGTTTTTTAAAAATTAAACAGATAATTGCATCAATTAGTTCAGCTTTTTAAAGTTTTAGGAAGAGTTTTACGGCAAATACAACACGAATAGGTCATATAAAAAAACGAAAATTAGAGATTTTCCTAAAGAGCAACATACAAAAGAAGAAAAGAGGAGGGATAAGGACGACATGTTTGATAGGAAAGAAGGGACAAACCGCACCAGAGCACCCGCCAACCACCTACAAATCAGAGAAAGACAAGCAGATAGAATCACAACTGTGATTTCGATGAAATAGTGCCTATCAGGAGTAGGTCACTACCCCCCAACCACTCCGATTTCGTTCGTTACAGTTAAAATAAGCGAAATTCTTTTAAAATATGGGATGTAACATTTTCAAACATTTCCTAAAACTTGGAAAGTGTGATTCCCCAGGTACGAAGATGGACGCAAAAATGCGTCACCTGTAAAAAACCTGGGTCCATGAGGGTGAACAGAAACATCTGGAGCCAAAAAAAAAGCTCTGAGAGAAGAAAACTCCTTAACCTTTTAGTTAGTCCTGTCCCACCCAGAACACGAGAAAACAATGGGAGCACACGCCCCCAGCGATTCACGGAAATAGACATGGGGCTCAGTTCATACCTTTTCGTATACTTCACAATTGATTGGTGGTTCATCCTCGATATCATTTGGTATCGGGTTCATCTAAGTCGACACCCAGTAAAGTATTGTTTTTTAGTTTAGTTTTAATTGAGGTTTTACGGCGTTCGCAACTGCATAAGGTCATATGAGCGTCAGAAGATTAGAAGTGTTACAAGAGAGTAACAAACATAAAAAAGAAGAAGGGAAGATAAGGATGATAGACATTAGATAGGAAAGAAGGAGTAAACCACACCAGAGAACCCGCCAACCGCCCGCAAGTATTGTTTGAGTCTAGAGTTTGAGTAAAGAGAAACACATTGGCACAATAAATACCATTAATTACTTTTAGGAAAAGGTAAGTCAGGCAGACAGACAGACAGACAGACAGACAGACAGACAGACAGAAACAACCGATTAGAGGTATTACTAGTGGCGTCTTCCGTAACCGTTGAACTCTGTACATGTATTTAGATTTAGAATGATGTTTACTCGTTGACATATCAATCTGTTCAAGGCCGAAGACGGTCTTGACCAGAAGACCTAGCAGGATTTTTACCGTGAAGCCGCCTTTGCAGTGAAGGAGACACACGACAATGAATAAGAGCTTTAACTTTAAGCTTTTAACTTCTTCGTCAAGACCCACAGCGGGGAAAATGGCGATAAGGCCAATTGCATCGGCCTGTCAATGCGTTGTTATATCCCATAACACTCATGAATTTTGGAACCTCTGCTTCAGTATTTTATAGTTCTGTTGGTGACGAACTATAAAGGACGAGTGATAATTAGCGCTTAGCATTGACTTCTTCGAATTGACACCACGCAAACACAGTGACATCCTACCAACCACTATAATACGAGTAATATACTTTTGAAAAGAAGAAGGGGATTAATGATAAGAAAACAGCAATGAAAATTGCTCCTTAAAAGATGCACACCCCACCCCCCTCTCCCCCACCCCCCAAACAAGACAAAAGAAACAAAACGACTTTGAAATCCCCCCCCCCTCTTAATTTTGTTCCAAATTTGAAAATGCGGAAGGGGGAGCACACTACCGGGATCGAGTATAAATCGATACTGGGAATAAAAGTAATCGTTTTATCATGATATGGTAGAAAATCGAATAGGTCCCATCACCAACAGAAATAGAGGCAACCACTTGACCTAGGAGTAGGAGTGTGAGCAAAGCCACTCCCCCTTCTGCTCACCCTTGCGCTCAATCTGAGGCCCCGGGGCTCCCAGGGGAGATAGCCAAACCGTCGCAGGCTACAGACAGACAGCGGGCTTTATTCAGGAGGTGGTTGTCTGGGCGGAGGTGGGGGTGGATCACATTCATAATCGATATAATTCTAGACCGTTTATATAAAGATTTAAACACAGGATAATTGCCGTTTAGCGCCGGGTGAAAACGGGAGAAACACGCGGGAACAACAAGAAGAAAAGAAAAAAAAGAGGTAGGACCTTCCATCGGTAGCCTCTAATCTCCTGCAATACAACTGAAAATAGTGAAATAAATTTGCATATATACCTCTTCGGAATTACAAAATGGGACTTGAATGATAGATAATACATCAGGGATGAGATCAGGGTTACAACATGGGAAGAGGTGGTGTCGTCTTAGTTTTGTTTGAGTGAAGAGAAACACATTGACGAGATAACGGTGCTTTCGAGTTGAGAAAAAGGCTAGATAGACAGAAACTACAAAGGGACGGAAAACAAAGAAGGGCGATGACATCACCCACCGGTACCCACCTTCAAGGCTAAATGACACGATCGCAGCCTATGAAAAAACGGGGTCATTTGCCTTCTCAAAAGGAGAGACAAAGACGCACCAGTAAAGACACATTCAGGGAAAAATGTAGTAGTTGGTATTATACGCTCCTATGGACAGGGACGCGCCAAACTGGTTCACCACAGACGCCAGCGAGTCATTAGTGCTCTCAAAATGAAAGACAAAGACGCACTAGCAATGGCATAAATTAGATCCTTGTATTAAAGCGACAATGTTTCAGAGTGAATTCGTCAATACTTTCATTGTACTTACTGCAGCCGACATTTCCTGGCATGTATTAGCCCACTCACCATATATCAACATCATCACGAAGTTTAATATCGCATAATTACTACTCTCAAAAGTGACACAACTCAAAGAACCCGTCTCTGTCTGTTGAGGTTACACACACACACAGACTGATGGAACGAGACCATTTCAATGAATTATGTTCACAGTTGATTTTGTTGGGTTGGGTTGAGGTGTATATGTCAGCTCAATGATTTCTACATTTGCCCCCCACCCCAAAAAAAAAAAAAGAAAAAGAAAAAAAAAAGATAAAAGTAATAGTAACCCAAAAACTCGCAGAAGAACCGGATGTGTACAAGGCAAATAAAAAAAATCCAAACAAAACCACCAGTTTTAATTAAACACAGAAGCAGGGATTTAAGCAGACGACACAAGAACGCAAAATGGAGCAACAATCTGGTCTACCGAACCAGATAAACATTTAGGCCTAACAAATAGCAGCGGCGTATTCGATACAATTCCCAATCCATGAACACAACTCTGTCCAGGCGACGAATAAAGGAATCAACTCAAGTAAACAAAATGTACTCTTGAGCAACGAAGTCTCACAAAAGTTTTGTCAGATCGGATCTTTGAGCGGGTGTCGGATGAACCAAACGCGTTCAGATTGTGCTGCTGGCAACAGTTATCACAAGGAACTGAGCTATCCTGGATACACCACACAGGAGGTGAATTTCCTGTAAGAATCTTCCTCCTCCTAAAACACCCACACAATGACGTTGAGTGAAATGGTTTGTAACTGAAGACAGACATCTTCCTAATCACCACACGACTTGCCCATCATAGGGGAAAGGGAAGTCAGTATCATTTCACGTCACGAAGGCTTTCAGAAGTACTCCACAGCGAACAAAAAGTCAAAGCAGAGTTTTGCGTTACGCAGAAGTGACTGAGATGTATCTCACACGTCTAATGAGATTCTAGTCCCAAGAGCTTTCTTCACCTTCTTCTCTAGCGTTAGTTTATTTCTCGTAAGAACAAGCACGCCAACACTTTCTGCCACGCTTGGGACTCATCGCTACCGCAAACTAGTGCCATAAACTGTACTTCAAGTAGGTCTTCTTCCACAGGTGTCGTATACCATTGTCTGTCAGGATGTGCCGAGAAACCAGGGACTACGTGTGTTCTGAGCCCAGACAAGTCATTAACATGGATAGAACTGAAACGAGGAACGGGCATTAGATTACAGAAATGGAAAAGAATCTACCTCCCGCCTTATTTAGGTTATCGGCAATCCATGCCCCGGTATGAAAAAAAAATCTACAGTAGCCTACAGCCATTGGCTTTGAACTAGTTCCTTTTGTAACACATTTTCTGAACACAAACAGAAAAACATGTATAAAAGAGTAAGCAAATTAAAAAAACCTCTTGGGATATAGTTTGTGTCTATTACATTGTAAGTTGAAGTATCCTCTCACAGAGAAAAATCACTTCATATTGAAAGTGCAACAATGAGTAGATTAAAGATAAAACAAACCAACGTTAACATAACGACTAATTGACGTGACAAAGTTAAATCAATCATACGAGAACACAACAATGGATACAACATTAAACAGGTGAGAGCTTTGCTGACAAGCTGAAAACCCACACGGTTATACTAAAATAATACCAGGATGATTTACACAGGCTAGGAAGGAGGCAAAACAAGTGGCTACCCAACGCATGATGGATGGTAGCTTGAGAACACCTTTGTTGTACTCATCTTACTCTTTCCCTATTCTTCTCTTCTAACTGTCCGACCTTTGACCCCCCCCCCGCCCCTAAAGCTTTCCCGAGAGCAAAACCACATGTGTGAAATAACAGCAGTGCCAGGAAGGAGGATCCGATATGAGTGCTGTCGAGGAGATGGACGACAGGAACAGAGAAGAGACGGAAAAACGAGACATGAGCAACCAGCTAAAACAGCTCTCCGCCCCCACACAGACCTCCCATTCCCATGCCAAGAGACAGTTGTTTTGCCGTTGGTATTTGTACAAGCCGATCGCTCCACTATACGTGAACAAGGTACTTCGACGACGGGGCATCTAGTCCTTAGTTTGTCTGGAGTTAAGATAAGAGCATCAACAAGAAAACAGCTATTTAGCGCAGGAAAAAAAGCGAGGTAGGCAGTCAGAAACAACATGGTAAGAAAAAACAAGAAGGACCTGCCGGAGGCACATTCTAATCAGTTGTTGTAGTAATGGTTGGTAGCTGTAGAAGTTTTACGCCTTCATAGAAACTATTTAGATAATTTAGGAGGCAGACTGCTTTGACCCAGCCTGAGAGAGCTGACCTGGGCTGAGAGAGGTACAATGTCCAGGTAGAAAGGCCGAGATACTCGACAAAAATCCTCCACCGTTGGGAATCGAACTCGTGTCTCTTGCGTGCGGCGGTGAATATCCTAATCACTACACCACATTTGCAGGACAAGAAAACACTCATTCAGTGCTGGAAAAAAGTGTGGCAAACATACCGAAAACAACAGAGGAAGTGGAAAAAGGAATGACCTACAGGTGGTACACCCTCGTCTCCTACTACCTGCTCTGGGCCCTATGGCAAGACTTGTAAGAGTGCAGAGAGAACCAGAAGTAAGGAAAGGCAGTAAAAACGAGGCACTCCAAAAAGATATCACAAGTGGATCCATGTGTTTAATAAGTGTACATGTGCATTATTCCGATTTCTGAAGGGTTGAATTTCCGGTTGGCAGGAGGCGGGTATGTTCGTTATGTCCCAACGGGTCCCAACCCAATTCAAATCTTAGTATGCTTTCGATTGGGAGCTCATGTTTTTTTTTTTTTAGCGGATGCAATTATGAAAGTAAAAAATAAACTTCAAACATTTGGATTATTTTGAAGGTGCACCTCAACAACACCTACCCCCACCCCCATTCAACCAAGACGAAACAATACCCCCCCACCCCCCTCCTTCCCAGAAAAAAAGACAACGGCAACCAAACAACAAACAAACAAACATACAAGAAAACACCCCCTCCCCCCCAAAAAAAAGAACTCCCAAGCCAATCAACACACATCAACCAAAACAACAACAAATATGAAATAAACATACAGATAAATAGGACAAATCATCCGCCGGAAAACCCCCCCAGAATATTACCAGATGCTGGGAGGAGAAAACGATGGTTTGAGGAAAAGGAGGGGATGGGTACAGACGGCCCAGAACAGTTCATCGCCCTTTCAGGCTACTAAAAACTAGCTTTCATCACTCCATCTCCTCTCAACAAGTTTGCCCTCCGACATGCCTTGGGATAAGTCATTATCATGCCATGCTATGGAGCGAATGGCTCTGATATGAATCCAGAAAAGGATGGTGTGTTTCTGAACTCAGGTTGTTATGGAAGTTTTAAAGGACCTCCACTTACCTAACTCAGTCTTATCGGTCCTATCGGATATGGATGTTAAATCTGGAGATCATGCTTTTTTAAAACCTTACAGTAGAAGGAAGGTAACAACATATCATCAACCTAATGCCATGCTTTGCATTACAAACTTGCCTCACGGCACACAGAACAAGTTTGCATATCCCCAACAATGTACGCTTTTTTGTTTTGTTCGTTTGAGTATAGAGGAGCACGGCATTAAAACTTCAATGGCCATTTTGTGCTGGGAAAAAGCAAAACAGTACACAGTTTGAAACAACAGAAAAAAATGAAAGAAGTATAACTGGCGACCTGAACTACCCACCCTTATGTGTTGCAAGTAAGGTGTCTCACTAATAGCAGAGGGTATTTTTAGCAGGACACATAACCTTCAAAATGCAGAGGTTCGGGCACTTTGACGTAAAGAAACGGGTAAAATTATCCTAATAATATGCGAGGCAGATGTTTGCTCCAAACCATCCAGACTTAAGGATGTAAAATCACACGAGCATTTAAAAAAATCGTGAGTCACACCATGAGCAAAATTTACTTGGAAAGTAGCCTTTGACAAAGTTGCTAGCTACTTGGACCGACAGAGCATTTTAGATCAAAATAAAGTATCAAATCATGTCTCATAACTTTGGATCCTCAATAATACACTTATTCATTGCTAAGTTGCATGATCCTGTTAAAAACCAACTGGAGGAGGAGGCCAGTGAAAGGTGCTGATAGTAGGCTGGCTCATAAATATAACAGATACTTGAGAGAAACAGGCAGATGTCGGTACGACATAACTGTGCTCTGCTATCAGCACTGAGTCCCACAAGGTACGTTGATAGCGATGTTGTGAGTCAACTTTTCGCTAAATCTTGGCAGAATCTCTTCAAGTGCCAGCATGTCAGTACTGACATCCATGGAGTTGACTCGAATCTGACTTTAAAAAGCAAAGTGTCATGTTTTAATGCGTAATTGTCTGTTAAAAGTGTAATCTATATTATGCATGTACATGTATTTTGATTTTGGTGGGAGCGACGTCCAATGAAGAGAAAAATCGGGGTAAATTATAACAGCAAATTACACACATAAACAGAAAAGTAAAATATTTTAGCATGTTCGAGAAAAAACATAGTGTGGTGCCCATAGCAAACATACCTTTGCTAAGATTTGCAGAACGATATTGGAAAACTTAGGTCACATGGACTCACAACCACACAGTAAGTGAAATGATGGTATGCAGAAAAAGAATGATCGCCAAGCTCTGAATTACAAATGCAAGAACAGTAAAAACATAAACAACAGCAACAGACATCCGTCTACCAACAAAATCCTCAATCAAAAGAGGAGGAATGGAACGTTGTGGGGGGAGGGAGGTGCAATAAAAATTCACTACACACACACACATACACACACACACACACACACACACACACACACAAACACACACACACATACACACACACACACTCCAAATCTTTAAAAATGGACACTGCGTTTCAGATTAATATTATGGTGAAACAAATAATTGGTTACATAAGGCGTACTCAAAATCTGATATCAGGTCCGGATTATGACACTTTATAGAGGTTCAGTATCACCAGTTCTCCCCTCAAAGACATATATAATAATGTGGGATGAAGAGAGAAAGAATAGGAAAGTGGAAGCCCACCTACGGTTTAAATGGTTGCCACAAGTTGCAGCACTGTAAATAACTCATTTAAAGTCCGAACCTCATTTCGAAAAAGATAAAATATGTGCCTGGGAAAGATCTGCAGCCACGGGAAAAATACTTTAAAAAAAGGTCGATTTTTATTATTTTTAATGTGGCACCGCCGATACATACATACACACACATTTCCTGAGCAGTTCAGTAAACTGAGAGAAAATAATTAAAGCCACACACCAAAGGTCTTTCCGTAAATCCTTGCGGCTTGGGATCCCTTTCTCTCTTCTAATACCTCAACGCTTCCTATTCCCCAGATTTCTTGCGGGTTTATCTTTCTTTTCCAAAGCTTTTAACAAACGCTCCCCTATTACTTATCTCGCATGCACCTGAAATTAATAGCAATTTCTTTGCCAGCACGAAGGAGGGCAGATACTTGGCCATGAACAGTTCCGGGTATGACGTGACCCAGGGTTAATCTTCCACGAGCTCTCTCACACCCCACGTCCAAACTCTCCAGGTAGCGACCTTGAAGCCACTTTAAGGCGTCAAAACAACCTCGAAGTTTGCAACCGAATCCAGGTGTTCTGGAAAGAGCACCGTTAAATTCTCCGGGACTTCCAACGTAACCCCCACAGCAAACCGTAATTTTATTTTTCAATGAACGAAAAACAAAAAGAAAGCGAGCTTTCGTTATTTCAGCGTGACCCAGCAGTGAAATGTACTTCAACAGATTAAAAGAAAACAAAACGAGCTTTAATGAATTGAAGGATATTGATTTTCTTGTTATTTGAAAACATTCTCGACTGACACTGTAAATGTTATATAAAAAACCCCAACAAAACCAAACGTATAGAAAGAATGTGTTTTTTAATGAGACTGCTTCTCCTTTAAAGAGCCAACGTGATCTAAAGTGTGTGGCAGGTGATTCGCAAAAAAAAAAAAAAAGAAGAAAGAAATTAAAACAACTTTCAACCCTTCATAAGAGTCAAAATAATATTTAACGCCAGCAATTCTGAGGCAAACAACGACTGCAAGACAAGACAAATCAACGAAATATTTTTCAGAACACATTTTTTTGGGGTTTTTTCATTTTACTGTCATGACAGACGAGGTGCCACGAAGCATAACACGCAGATATGCTAGTTGTCTATCGCCTTAACGCCCTTTTCAACAATGTGATGTTATCTAAGAAGCGGGTGAAAGGGGATTTAAATAGAAACCAAGCCAAAAAGTGCACAAAAAAGGTAAAAGAAATGTAGATTCCATGGCAGGAGGCACGATGTTCTACATCGAATTTAAGAGGGGAAAAAGTACAATGAATATGAAACTGACACCAGACTGATTTTTCTGTCTCGTATCAAATTCGGCAACCTCGTTACGACTGTGCAAGTGCAAGAGTTTCTTTAAGAGTCCAGGAATAAAGGCTAGACATTAATGCTTTCCTTTTCTTTAATTTTCTCAAGCTTAAAATTTTTGTTCTTTCTCGTCCACATGCTATGTTGGGAAATAATTCTTTTGTTGAAAAGACATTGTTTTTGGAAGTGTTTTGTATAAACATTGTTATTTATTGTCTGCACGTTACTACAAAAAAAAAATAACTTAGCGACGACATTGTAGCTCCGTGGGTAAACAACAAAGCTCAGGCCATTATTCTTTATTTTTTAGCACGTAGATCTAGAACATATTCATGTCTTTCGTTTTGAGGAGACCGCCAGTTGTCGCTTGGTAAAGAAACAGAAGGATGTCTTATCGGGTCGTCCCAGTGAGTGAAGGCAAGTCTAGATTATAGGTAGGCGATGAACGAAGAAATCGTCATCAGCTCTTTCGATATCGTACTAGACTACGGAGTCGACGACCACTAGGGCGTGCTCTTATAATTGGTTTGTCTAAATTGTTGAATAGCTTTTACGACTCTGAACTCAACTGGATAATTTATCTTTTTAGTTGGACGTTAAATTGGAGGTCTCACATCTAGAACAACCGACCCTTTCTAAAGGAGGCATTAAAAAACAAATGCCATGCCATACTATTCCGCACTGTGCAATAGAAGCATTATCGAAAGAGACCACTTGTAACTTGACGTTTTAATAATACCCCAAAACACATAGAAACGCTGGTATTCAATCCAGCGAGAGAGATAACACGATAGTATCAAATGGGTAGCAAAGCCTGCCAAGACACTTCAAAGACGCCCAATCATTTCTTTGACAAAGTGACAAAACACAAAGACTTTCATAGCTTCCGATTCGTTAGTTTTTCACTCGTGGGGCAGAGAGCTTTGTATACTCCTTAGGGCTTACGTTGACCTACATTGGCCTAAAAATATCAGAATAAACTGTAACAGCATGTGCTGGGAGGTATGAAACGTTTAGAGGACGCTCCGAGTTCCGCATTGTCACAAAGTGATATATTTGGTGAGGATTTTCCACGGGACGGGAGGAGATAGCAGAGCTTACAATTAACCCAGGCCTATTTGTTCCATCTATGTTAAATGAGGTCGCGGTTACACACTAAAAATGGGTTAAGAAAACAATGTAAAAACGAGGCAAGCAAAACCTGGGAACGCTCGCAGATTTTCAAAAGTGAGGGACAAAAAAGAAGAAAAAAAAGGAGAAGCAAGGTTACTGCCCCCCGCCCCCTACCAAATTCATGTACTGAAATTATCAGCAAACTAAAAAAACAAAACAAAAATCAACAAAACAAAACAAAAGTAAAAAGAATAGAGCAAACTAAATTTTAAAAAAAAATAAAAAGAATAAAAAAACAAACTCACAAAACACCCCCCCCCCCCTCTCCCCGTGTTTGTGTGCCGCTGACCTGAATACGACCATGTTGTGCAGTGAGTCAGTACTATTGCGGCCATAATACACCAAGAATAGACACGGGTAAGCAGAAAAGGAGTAGAAGGAAAGGAGTAATTGACGCATAAGATAAGTTTTCGTATGACAAAGAAAGACATCGAGTAAAGATTGAGTTTTCGGAAGGTCGACACAACAACTGAGGCAATACTTTCACACAGAAAGAAAATTTATAAGAAGTTGGTAAAAAGAAAGAAAAAGTCAACGATCCAGCGATACAAAGATATAAAGAAAAAAAACCACAGCGAAAAACCGTTGGAAGAGAAGAAAGAAAGGATTGAAGGGAAACGACCCAAAGAGGAGTAGCTTCAGAAGTACAGGACTCAGTTAGGAATGAACAAAGAAGTAGGCCCTGAAGGGTATGAATAAATTGATACAATTACTCTCCTGAAAGACTGGTCAGCGAATCGATGTTGGATGGCTGAGAACTGAGAACGGGAAAATAGGACAACCTGGCAAGACGCAAAAGCCCTACAGCCATTTTCGACTGAGAATCCCAATTATAAACCCGCACAAATTATTTCGTCCACAGCCCAAACGCTTCCTTATTGATTCTGAAATTGTTTGATTTGAAACTTCCTTAAACAGAAGAAACTAGGGCAACTGAAGTAAAGTTTAAACCACTTGCTCGAATAGGAACTGTATCTAAAACTTGCAAACATCCAAAACGTCTTCTTGTGGTAAAAAGCTACCCCCCCCCCCCCAAAGGGAACCTTAATTAGAACTGTGTTGTTACTTAAGTGACCACACACTGAAACCAGTCATCTATTTCTGGGCAGAGAGTTCGTTTCATTTTTTTACATTACGTTTTACGCCAAACATCTTAATTTGTAACAGAACTAGATAGTAAGTCAAAGAGCAGCACTTTTCTTTCTCCTGAAAAATGTGGGTAGATTTAGTTACCACCCGAAGAGAACCGAATGAATTCTTACAAAGCACAGAAATCTGGGAGAATCCAATAAACCATGGACTAAATCAAATTCATCCGGATGGTGAGCACGGGTGTTGAGTCCACTATACCCTGGGTGATCGTGGCCTGAGGGAAAGGAGCACACTTTGGATTCAGAGGAGGGGGGTAGGGGTGGGGCAGAGACCTGTGGTTGACACTAGGGTGACACAGTTTCCGGCACATGCGTGGGGTGCTGTGAAGCCTAATCTCAATGAATAGTTGGACCAGATGCTGTTAGACCTTGCTGGGTTCTCCCCCCTGTGTCAATACAAGTCGCTCGCTCCTCTATCTTTTCAGCGTGGAAATGAACGTGAGATGCATGGAGGTGGGTGGACATAAGAGGTTCTATTCAATAGCTTAAGGCTGCTCTTCCTCCTACCCCGTTTCTACCCCCTCCCCCTTCTCCCCAATCCCCTTTACACACAGAAAGGAGGGTCAAAGAGAGTTGGAGAAGATAGCTAGATAGATTGATAGATTATGGCGATGATGATGATGATGATGATGATGATGATGCAGTAAAAATATACCAAAAATGTAGAAAAAAATCATTTTGGACGAAAAAGCTCAAATATCCAATTCATTAGAACAAAATAATGTACCAAAGATGTGTTACACTCATTGCTTGCTCCAAGAGAACACCTGGTCCAAATAAGAAGGAAAAAAATCCACTCAAAGTCAGGCACATTTTTTGAGGAAAACCAAAAGCTCTATCCGTATATTCGTAGGTGAAAACGCACAGTGATCTGACAGGTTTAGTTGCGGGTGGAACTCTGAGTGACCAGTGGCCGAAAATGATCTTATTTACAGAAAGGCGGAACCAGCTGACCACAGAGGATGACCAGGCGTAAACAAGCCGGGTATGTAACGGCCCACAGGCCAGCGGGAGTGCCCCCTGGGTGGACGAAGAGAGATGACGGTCTGACCATTCGAGCACGATACAGCATAGAAATGGGCGTCTCTTTCTTTTTATCTTTCTTTAAAAAAACAACCTTATATGAGTTAAACGCATTGCCAGTCACCAGTAGGTCATTGGGTCGTTTAGTTTATTACAGTAAAAAGAAGCACATCGTCATTATGACAATCACAATAATATAGTGTCGAGAAAAAGAAAGACAGACAGATAAAATGGACTACGGGAAAGAAAAAAAAAGAATCTGCCGATGACACTCTCAAACCACCCGGATTGATCGTTAGAAAGAGACCCATGTAGCCTCAAGTTTGTGGTACGCAGCAACACCATCACCACCACCACCACCAACAAAAAACAAAAGAAAGAGAGCAGAGACGTCATCGGTCGGTGAGCCAGTGCCTGATATAGTACTGTGGGTTTTTTTTAATGAACTGTTTAACAACATTTCTACAATATAATATAATTAATATACATTGCGTCTTCACCTTTTTGTTCTGATCCCAAGTATCGACAGCTGTATAATGCCCTCTCGGTCTCATGGCGTATTGTGAAAGGTATGTTTTGTTTCCTCACTCCAATCATACTTTAGCATCCTTTCAATAACCCCCCCTCCCCCCACACACACCTCTTAAATTTACTATCTACACTTACTCATATTCCTTCTGACTTAGGTCGAATAGATAGGTAATGTCATGAAACTAATTTACAAGCACGTTAAAAAGAAAAGAACCCAATTACCCCGGCACCCCTACCCCCTT
>NW_004797633.1:263981-266481 GCF_000002075.1 Aplysia californica | reverse complement strand
CATGAAACCCTCCACATCCAACTAATTTGAGTCCAAAACAGTTGTGTGTGGGATACGAACCAGGAACGACCCAACCGATTTTGATACCCATCTCCGATAGGAAAGAATCGAGTGGATGCAGATGCCCCGAAATCAACCATCTTATTCAAGTCCAAGAAAGTTGAGTTTGGGATTCAAACCAGAGAAACCCCAACTGCAGTTCGGTTTGATACTAGCTGAGCTGACAGTCCACCCAAGAATCAAAGAGTGATCAGAATCAAGCTGACTTATCAGTATTATAGTGACCTTCAGTCCATAATACCTCTATGGGTTTTCCTTCTCGTTAAGGAACCAAACACGTTGCTAACTTTTTTACTTTTCTTACTCTATCTTAGGTTTATACTCCATCTATCTCCATCTTCTCCATCTAAAGTTTTCTGCCTGTCCACAACCCCCACCCTCTCCCTCCCCTCTCTCTCTCTCTCTCTCTCTCTCTCTCTCTCTCTCTCTCTCTCTCTCTCTCTCTCTCTCTCTCCCCCTCTCTCTCCCTCCCCCTCCTTCTCTCCATATTTCTCTTTTCTTCCTGTCAGTCTAGGCTTATCGTTGGCGAATCAAACCCTGATTGTCACAATAAAGGTCAAACATACAGGAATGTTATAAAACAGACAGACAGAAACACAAGAAAGAACACGGCAGAGGGAACAATACGCACCAAAGCAAGCATTGTTAACGCCGTATTCCATGACAATTCAACCTAGAACATGTCTTAAATAGTCAACCGCCAACGAAAAAAAAAGTGGAATGAAGTAAAAGAAAAATCAATGGGCGCGCTCTTTTAAAGATATTATCGTATTCAGATAAGGAATGGAAAAAAGTAACAGGGCGATGAAGCTATTTGTAGTTATATTTTCTTAATTTATACAACTTTAGGCAATGTGAGATCGAGTGTGCTAGACCACCCAAGTCGACAGGGATATCTCCTATTTTGGTGTTTTCAAGCACCTCTTAACCTTTCGGGATGGCCGGTTTGGGGGGGGGGGGGGGGAGCACAGCCCAGAACCCACCGTCCACCTGGAAAAAGTGACCGATGATGACAAGTTTGGGTCCTCTCACACCTATCAAACGGGCCAGAGAGGCGCGACGAGAGGAGACGGGGGAGGACATGGAGGGAAAACATTTGCACTAATAGCGTCATAAGTTAGTGGAGGTTGACATGTCTTTGGTACACACCCACGGGCGTGTTGGCGTCGACAGCCGCATTAGGAGGCTCCAGCACTCGCTGTTGTAGTCTCACGCTTCCCGAGAGGAATTAACGGGAACAGCGCCCTGCACGAAATGCCACCGCCGGTGTCGCAACGTGTCTGCCCAGAGTTTACGAGTGCGAGTGCTTTCCGCCCGCTACAAAATCTAAGACATACTTCATTGTTTCTTTCATATTATTATACTGCTGAAAATGATAAACTCAAACACGAGCCTGCTGACTTGAAGCTAGTGTTATTAGACGTGATTACGGCTACAATTCACCATGAATGGATTGAAGAGTAACTTTGGAAAGAAGCAGACAGCCCAAGTCACACATGATGCCCTGACAATAACACAAAACTGTCACGAGATTTCCAGTGACATTCATACATTGCTCATGGCGCATTTCAGTACGAGCCTGTGCAAGGCAACCAGAATGGCACCATTGACTTTGATACTCTTTCTTATAATATTTACTGCCAGGTTACATCATTGACAATTTGAATTCACACGCTGGCAAAGGGATACATTCTTAAAGAGGTCCTGAAAAACAAAACCTCTTCAGAAACTTTAGTAGGCTAACACGATTGAACGGATCTGACCCCGAACTCCTAGAACACGATTAAGAAGAGCACAACGGAACTAGCGTCGTGCTTAAAAAGATACAACGTATCCATTTTGGGTCCTTCGGATTGTAATTACTTGTGATCATGTCAAATTAAGGTATGTGTTTAACGCCATTTTCAACACACCCAGGTTTTTTAAAGCGACAGAAATGTTTATATTAATTAAAACCGAGCCAAAGACGACGGGAAACAAATCATCAAAACTTTTGAATAAAACAATGTTGTTTTTAGGAGGGGGTGGGGGTGACTTAAAATTTCAGTTTGGATACGAAGGGGGGGGGGGTCATCAGGGTCACAATCAAGCATACTACCCGTAACTATGCTAACGTTGCTTACTGTGCTAACGGCCCACCCGTCCAACTCAGGGTATGATTCTATCAACGTACTAAGAGCGGCACAAGAAGACAGTTCTGTCAGCTGATGGTCATGGTCCGGTAATAAGGCGGGGACACCGATGAGGCATCGGTGTGGAGTAACACTATGGTGTACCTACACAAAGGGTAGGCCAAAGGGAACAGTGCAGCTTCTTGAGGTTTGTGTCCCAGACAGGTGGTAATGGTTGATGGATAGCAATTGGAGAGATAGAGAGAGTAAGAGGGAGAGGGAGGGAGGGATGGAGGTAGAGAGAGAGAGAGAGAGAGAGAGAGAGAGAG
>NW_004797633.1:259164-261797 GCF_000002075.1 Aplysia californica | reverse complement strand
GGGGCAAGAATACACAGTTGAATATTAACCAAAAGTAGCTGACCGTATTGAGTCCTTTGTAGATGCTACGACGATGCATTATATGAAACAATAAGATGAACACAATGTGAAAAAAAACAACCGAACTAGAATAAGGACAGGTCTCTGGGATTTCAGCAAGAAAAGACTTTTACGGTAAGATTTATGGGCAAATATGGAAATTCAATACCACTGAAACACCGTAACTTATTCAACGATTACAGGCTTCTGAGAAAGTTAGTTTTAGTTTAGTTTTAGTAAGAGTTTTACGGCACTTAATTGCAACACAACACTGAGAAAGGGAAGTAGAACTATGACTTTATATGTTTTCATACAAATAGTCACACATTCGCACAAGCACATACGATTCCCATCCCCCAACCTTTTTCAATCATTCAAAAAATAAACAACAACAACAATAACACTAACAAAAAAAAGCCACAAACTAATATAAACATAAAAGTTAAAAACAAAAATTAAACGAAAAAACTTTTTCAAAAAGCGAATAAACACCCAAAAAAATTAAATTAAACAATACAAAAAAACAAACAAACAAATAAACAAACATACAAACAAACAAATAAACAAAACAAACATAAAAAAATATTCAAACAAAAAATCGGAACATAAACAAAACTGATACTTTCCCGAACAAGCACGTATCCTATCTTATTTGCACAATTATTGCAAACACATTCGTAGTACATAACGCCCACATTCAGAGAAAAACACAGACGTATTTAACAAGGGTATTGTCCCCATTCAAGCACATTTTCTATTATTCTATCCCACACTCGATAGTTTTCGTTTTTCTATTCTAAAATTGCATTACCTTGACCTTTTAGGTCACGGGCAAAACTGAAAAATGATACTCTGGTATCAGTTCATATACGAACATTACCCGAATTTAACAGTGACAGAAGATTTACGACTCCCATCTGATGGTAGAATGCTGCCCTCGTTATATGAGAAGAAAATGAATACGAAGAGGCAGTCTGTGCTAACGTGTTATATGAAGAAATAATTATCTGCTCCTTTTCCATCATAGATTAAGGGGCGGAAGGGTGGGGAATTAAAAAAAAATTTTTTTTGTCAACACCGACTATTTTAAAATTGTTTAAAAAATATATCATTTTAAAGCCAACTACCTGTATCGGAGTCATTTACAAAAGGTACGTTTTATACCTTGGCATGTTAAGTTGTACTTTTATTGGACTATGGTCAAGGTTCGAGAAAACCATTTTCTAAAGCCAACCATATCTCTTTGACTATTCCTTATTATTTTTTTCTCTAGATTTTGCTTACGCATTATATGACAATTAATAGAACAGCATTTCCAACCAGGAAAGGAATTTTACGAAACATGACATCGATTTAATATCCCGCTCTGTAAAAAAGACCGAGCTCAGGGGTCACACCTGCACTTAAATGCATATATGCACGAAGAAAATGCAATCCTTAAGTTTTGTGCCCGAATAATACCTGTTCACAACGAAAAGGACTTTAACGTGCGATCGAATGTTTGATTCCGTTCCTTGAAGCCAAACAATAGAAATTAATTCATGTCTCTAATCGGGAAAAGTATTTTGAGGAGTTTCTCCGCTTCATCATCATCATTGCCTTTCTCACCCTGGATCAGGATATAGGCTACGAAAAAACACTTTCCATCTTTCCCTATCCTGGGCTAGTCGCTCGATGTCACTCCATGTCTTCCCACTTTTCTGTACATCCATTTCCCCGACTCTTCTCCTGGCTCCACGTGGTCTTCCCTTTGATCTTTTACCCTGTGGGTTCCAATCTAACAGTTTCTTCGCAAGTATGCAGGGATTTCACCAAACAGTTCAGATGCGCCTCCTACGATCTAAATCATCTACATGCAAACAGGGTCGTTGGGGTCACAATATACTCGTACGTACAGAAAAAACGACCCCACACCGCCATCTTGAATAGAATTATTACACATGTATTACAGATATAGAATCTAGAGTTGTGGTTTACGTTAATTTGACACAATAGCAGTCACATTCCGCTAATACATGTATCATTTGTCTAAATAAAAAGAAGCACACTGGCTCAGCAAGGGTCGTAATTACCACAGGAGGGAAAAGCAAAACAGACATACAAAAACAGCAGAGAGAAACAAAAGTAGAACCTACAAGTGGCGCCCTTCAATCACAAGTTATAAACAAACCAGAACAACATACACACTAAGAAGCAGTGGGTGGAACAGACCAAATAACAGTGCCCACCAACCACTCGTTAGATCGTTGATAACTTTGTCTTTTATGTCTATTACACGTACCTAAACGCCTTCTATTCCCCTTTCCTGTTTCCCTTTTCATTTACTCTTTCCCCTGTTCCAAAACGAAAATTCATGCTCATCCATTTCCAGATATAAAAATGTATCTCGACAACCCAACCTCCTACAATTTCCACATTGCTATCTCGACATTTCCTTTTATTTTCCCGACAGACGTTAAATTCCAGACATGCACAATTAACCCACTTAGAGATCGCACCGGAAGACAGCCAACGCCCACAAGATATTGTATTTCTATTTGCAATGCAAAAAGTTAAAATAAAAAAAACCAAGGCAAAAGAAAGCATAAAAATCC
>NW_004797633.1:257191-258026 GCF_000002075.1 Aplysia californica | reverse complement strand
CCCCCACAACCTCCTTCCTCCACTACAAAACATGTACTCGCCAACACCAAAACCAGACACAGTAAACCCACTCACACTAACACGCACGCCTCTAACTCTAAATCTAAAGCATTTGCAGACTTCCCTGTTCCCCTCGCCACAGCTTCGAGACCTGGGGTGTTATGAGTTGTGATAACAAACTTGAAAGTTTGGCACGGCGTGTTTAAACACTGGTCTATCAGGTTTTCCAGCAGTTACCCTCTCACTCTCACCCACCGCGTCCGCGCGGGAGCAGGCTAGGGCTGGGCAATGAGTCACTTTGGCAAAATCCGCATAATAATGTTAGTGCACGTCTTCGGCAATTAAAAGTGCTATGAACCGCTTCGGCAAATGGGTTAGAACCTCTTCGACAAACGGGTAAGCATCACTTCAAAATATGGGTGCACCCAGTTCCGCAAACGGGTAAGGAAAGACAGTTTAAGAGTGAATTCGGATAATGTGTCATTGAGATTTTCCCGGTTATCCGGATAGGTTATCCGGATTTTGCCTACCACTGGAGCAGGCGCTTTCATCAGTTAACTAAGGACGATAACCCGCTTTAGGAACGGCACTTAGAGGGATTACGACAGAGGCTTATCTGCCCCCTTTTCGCAGTTATAATACACTGTATTATTAATAGGGTGGTGTCTTGCTTTGTCTAATAGTGGCCAAAAACGTGTAGTCGCATGCTGTTGAGGCTATAAAATAACTAAGACAAAAACTGTACTTACCAACCATATAAAGGAAGCATAATAATAATCTATTACAGAAATGTATTCTTGAAATGGTCACGGAGTCGAAAGTACCCCGTCCCCCC
>NW_004797633.1:255899-257091 GCF_000002075.1 Aplysia californica | reverse complement strand
CCCCCTCCCCCACATACACCTCTCTCACGAAATTATTATACGTCTCCCAATACTTTTAATTCTTTCACAACAGTCAGTCATTAATTTTACTGCTATTGTTGTTTCGGCGTAATTGTTTTCCTGATCCCTCGTATGTCTCCATTTCTCTCCCCGTTTTCTTTATTACGTACATCATGATGATCTAATAAACATGATGCTGATATAGGCAGTCCCTATCTTAAATGCTGAAGAATTTTTCCATTTTGAGATACAATATATTTCGTTACTCAGTCAACAAACAAATACATCGGAATCTACAATTTTCCCGCTCTCCTGAACCTTTAAAAAAAGTGATTTTTCCCCCTCTTTTTTTCCTTCCAGATACAAGCCCGTGAAGGGTATTCACTTTTTTACAGAATCATTTCAGTGTGATTAAAAATTCTGTGGGATGATCCACAGGGTTGGCTCAGAGGGAAGGAACGAAACAGCCCGCCTTCTAAATGAACAATCTTGTCAATAGAGGCGTTATTCGTTGCAATTAGGCAATGCCATCAAGTTTTTCTCCCCGAAGCCCCGGTCAGATATATATATATATATAATAAACATACTACTAAATTTCTCCACTACGTGTACACTACTTGAGCCAAGTTCGGGTGATGCACAAAGCTTTAGCTTATTAATGTCATATCATACGTTCTAAAACGAAAGTCCTGTCTGTATCTGAAAGACGAGCAGATGGGATGTACAAATAAGGTCTTTTACTAGAAATTGAAATACTATACCAACATTCAATTTTCCTTAACCTTTTTTTCTGAAAAAAAAATTCAATTCTGACGATTTCACGGTTGTAAAGGGTATGAGATATCATTCCTTTCCCACGAATTTCCAAGATCTACCCAAATATACCACCCCATATTTCAAGATATTATTTTTTAATGGCATACTCCACGCAAGACAGCTCACAGAAGGTAACGATGAAAGAAAGAATGTTGGTGTGAGAGAAAAGTGCAGCTCACAACACAGAACTGGTAGCACTAACAGAGTGTACAGCAGCTCAAAGTGAGGTACTGTGTGGTATGATGTAATCTGGTACGGATCAGAAATTTAAAAAAGTGTCCTTAAAACATATTTTGGTTAGCGTGAATGGCCGCTCTTAGATGATAATGTCTCTCTTTCCTCCTCCTCCTCCTCCCCCTCCCCCTCCTCCTCCTCC
>NW_004797633.1:254056-255380 GCF_000002075.1 Aplysia californica | reverse complement strand
TATATATATATATATAAATCCGTGCCCGCTATGCCCCCTTCTTTAAATCTTATCCTGTGGTGCAGAGTGAGTGATGCGTTTTGACTCAAGGAGTCTTTCAAGGTGAAAGAAACACGAGACAGCTCAAGTCCCCTGGCGATGTGTATTGCAGGAGAGACAGGCATTTTATGTACTTGCCACATTTTACGATTTCGAGGTCTTTGAACTATGACATACATATTATACTGGTCGAGACTTCTTTTCTTTTTGTTATAACTAGATATCTGTCCTTGGAAATATCACACTTTTTTTTTATTCAAGCGTTTTTCGTTCTATTTTTCTATATTAACGAACTAAACACAAAAGTAACGAAAGTGAAAAGAACTTTTTATTAGTTCAAATCTTTACGTTATGTGCAAATATAGAATAGTATTTTTTTAGAACATCACAAAGCGACAAATATTTTTCCATCACTATTTTAGGAGAATTGAAGAACACAAACTTGCTGTCGTGTAAACGAGGGAGGAAGCAGAAGCAGAAGACACATACAATTGAAACTATCGTCGAACCTATTCTAATGACAGTCGGTATAAGAGAATCACCTGTACAAACAACTACTTAACACCCCACACTCTTTGCATTTTTGTTGTTGTTGGTTTTTAAAAATATTTTTTAAACAGTATAATGACACTGTGTAAGACGGACACCTGTCTAAGACAGCTACTATTCTCTTCGACGAAGGTGGCCGTCTTAAGACAATTGATTTGACGGTATCTAAATAACGAGTCGGTTCAATCTTGCCTGCCAGAGTATAATATCCGGGCTGTCTACGATATAACATCCCAGCCGAAACATAACACTACACGGTAAAATGTGTTCCCAAGAGAAAGAGAATATAGGGTGTGTGTGTGTGTGTGTGTGTGTGTGTGTGTGTGTGTGTGTGTGTGTGTGAGGGGGGGGAGAGAGAGAGAGAGAGAGAGAGAGAGAGAGAGAGAGAGAGAGAGAGAGAAAGAGAGCGAGAGAGAGAATCACAGCAACACTATAAAGAGATGAAAAGGGTATCCCTAAACAACAAAAACAACCACCAAAAAAAACCCAAACAAAAAAAACCCCCAAAACCCCCCAACAACAACGACAACAACAACAACAATACTAGAAAAAACAAAAACAAAACGAAACCACACTTCCCTTCTACTTTAAGCCATGTGTACACGATTTTTACCCTTGGAAAATAACGCTATTGCACTCACTCTGGGCAACGCCCTGTCATGGAAAACAGACACACAACCAGGCATGGAAAAATCTACACTACCCTGCAGATGAGTCCTCATTTTTTATCTAGGTT
>NW_004797633.1:252954-253956 GCF_000002075.1 Aplysia californica | reverse complement strand
GGGGTTCCAGACAGAGCTCTTAATATGACTGAGCAAATACAAAACAAAACCAAATAAAAAACTCAACAACAAAAAAACAACAAACCAAAACAAAACAAAAACATGGACGATCGGAATCTGCAGGACATGCTTGGCATATTATTCGCACTCAATATGGTGTAGCGGTAAAAATAACATAAAATAAAATAAGAAAAAAAAAGAAGAAAGATGATATCTCGGCCTTCTCACCCGAACGTATTTGATATCAGAATTACCCTACCACACTCTCACTCACAGTCTTCAGTTAGAGTTTTGTGTTATTAAAGAAAACCGCACAGACGCGATAAAGGGCACTTAGTGCTGGAAGGGGGAAGACTGATAGACGAGACGAAGAGACGGAGGGCCACGGCAGAGAAGCAAATCCAACCATTCTGCCCTCATTTTTTAAAGTGCAGTATATGCACAGGAGTGCAGCAACAAGAACAAAAGAAACAACAAAAAACAACAACCCAAAAACAAAAACAAAAAACCCACCACCACCACCAACAAGTATAACACTTCAGAAATGTGTAAAACTTTCTTCGAATGTTTCTTAAGTCTTTTTCCTTCCATCTAGTCGAGAGCAATCAAGTCCAACAGTATAGTGCTGGAACAACACCAGCAAATCCTGCAAAACAACAACTACTAATAGAGACAATTTTAACAATCAACAAACCCTAGGGATAATCTTACTCCCATTTCCATGTCACCATCTAACAATTATAGCAAACGTGAGCAATTAAACCTTACAACAGTCCACACCATGCCACTTCCTAACATGCCTCCCATCACCTCCCCCTCCGTCTCTCTCTCTCTCTCTCTCTCTCTCTCTCTCTCTCTCTCTCTCTCTCTCTCTCTCTCTCTGATAAGTAATTGACTTAATTTGGCTAGAAAGTTGAACGGTCAAGCAATTCAATTATACAAACGACGCTGAGCTGCGGTCACGGCGTATTAATTAGTGCGCCAAGAGAGTAGTACTGAACG
>NW_004797633.1:238299-251274 GCF_000002075.1 Aplysia californica | reverse complement strand
CAAACAAACGAGGGAAAATACTGAAAGGATAAACAATAGACACAAGCAAGAACTTTTGTTGGCAAAAAGAGCCCAAAAGCCCCTTGCTGCAGTCTTCACCACCTTTCAAACGTATAACCTTAAGTACTGCCTTCCAAATTGGTTCACTCTTCAATCTGTAGCATGTACTTGCGTTAATGCACGTTGTTGGCTAATGTAAGGCTCAGTGACTTAAGCACTCCCAAGTGAGCCCTTGATCACGCACTCTGAATGCCCACAATGGTCCTATAAATTATGGTCCCCAATCCCTATTTCTGTTATAGATCAGACATCCTCGATTGCCTTAAAGCGGAGCAATTTCTTGAAAGTCCTCACCACCCCCCGCAGCGAGCTGTGGTCACAATACGCCCAAGCATTGTAGTGATATCTCAAGGACTTTATCGAAACCCCCCTACAGAAGCATGACAATAAATTTGCCATTTTCGCATGCCGCGTTATGGTCAGAAAGAGGAAAGTGATAACAACGGGAACTCCCGGACCGTTCGTATTGTGTATTGTATCACGCAGAAGTATGGAAATACAACGTTAGCACGCAGAAAAAATTAATGCGCTAAATAAATGGATGTCGTCGCATATCACCAAATTTCGTTCACAAAGAGCACGATATTTTTTTAAAATAAAGGTAAATAACATATTTTTGGAGGCGAAACGGGTTGGAATACGGGTGCAACGTTTGCGGAAGACATCCTTTTCATAGTGTTGAGGTATAATGATATAAAGAATATGCATATTAAAAACTCTGCAGTTTCGGACCATATTTGAAGTTGGAATTCACGTAAGGAGAAAAGGCAGAGTTGTCATGTAAAGGGAAAAACAGGAATGGAAAGGAAGAAGGATAGGAATGGGGAGGAAGAAGAAAACGCACCTGCCCGTCAAGTGGGCGCCGACTTCTTAACTGACAAACGTCGTTAATTGAAGCAGCCGAGCTATGAAACCAAATATGAAGACGAAAAAGAAGGTAGTTTTTGTGGACCGGTCAGCGAGAGGTATTTGATTTACCACTGTGTCAGGCATAAGGGCAGCAACCCGACCTTGATGACCTCCAGCCGGCCACGCCCCTACCCAGCTGACGTGGACACTAAAGACTTCTCGGTTAGTCTTCACTTAATACCTCCGCCACAGGTCCCCAGATAAAGTAGGCAGACAGCGTCTTGGACTGCCGATACGCTGGCCCAGATTTAACCTCCGTCGCGGACAAAGAGGGGATTTCCTGAGGCTTATTGCCTTTTGTGAAAATGCCGGCCAAATTAGAAGGTAGTTTTGCGGTTTAAATTTGTCTTGGTCGGAGCAGAAGGGCTGCAATGTCATGTGGACAGGTCAAAAGAGTGCCTGCATTTGGCAGACAGCTCAAATTTCGAATGGAATTCGGCCCGAGCGTATTGAGTTTCCTTGTTAATAAAGAGCCATTTACCCATGACAATGCAGTGCATGTCACAGTAATTACATGCATTTGTGCTTTGTTCGGCACAAAATTTCCTATTATTTCCAGTGGACTAAACATTATGCATGTGCATTCATTCATATTCACGCTAAAGCATGTGCCAGCCCAAAAGATTATGCGCATATATCGCTGAGAAAACTCTAAGCACACAACCAATTCTGGCAACATATCTTAACGGTTCAAATTTCATTCTCCTGTCTCCAAAAACATTAATAAGAAACGTTTTTTTTTCTTTTTGGCAGTTTTGTATTAGTTAGAAACTATGATACATATATCTGTTTATTAATCAACGTCTGAAGTCCTAGCAGCCGGCACACAATTATGTTCTGTTGCATTTACATTTCCCAGAAGGCTAGCAAAGAGCCCAATGTTACCTCAGTTGGTAACACACCGTGCTGTGGTGCAGGCAAACATGGTTCGAATCCTCAAAGGGGTTTACTTGAACTAATTAAGTTGTTCAATAGGCCTCTTCTCACTTGGGCCAGTATTTAGTTTTAATTAGAGTTTTAACTTGCAGCACAATTAGGTCATATAAGTGCCAAAGATTAGAGGTGTTACTAGAGAGTAACATATTAAAGAAATGAAGGAGGTTAGATAAGGACGATAGATGTTAGATAGGAAACGAAGGAGCAAACACACTAAAACACCCGCCAACCACCTACCCACGTGGGCCAGTTTTGTTGAAGATGGGCAGAAGGCAAAAAGTCCCATTTTCAAACGACAGCGCTATTTGGAAAGGAATGTTGAACTGTTCATGCCATGCCTTACCGTACCGTGACCATAGCATACCAAAGCATAGAGCTATGAATACATATTCTTCTCATCAATATCCTGGATGCCAAGTGAGCTAAGCTCGCACGGTCACCCTTCGCAAACGGCTTTCGGAGATAATGGCAGTGAAAGATCTCCTCCACAAAGCCATGCAGATCTTCACATGCGCGACACGCCAAACTTGATTTATTATGGATCTCTCCCTCCGAGGAAGGGTTCGAGAAACTGACAGTAGCTTTCTCCTTCACAGGGTACGTTTTTTGTCAAACCTGCTACTTTCATGCTACCTTAGACCGTGAGCCAACGGGTGATGGGACCTCCAGGACGCAATCAGGATTTTTGCAGTGAGAGGGCCGTCACTATTATTGTCAAAACCTCAAAAAATCGTGAAGACGAGACGGGTTTGAATCAGTTTGCAAACTTCATTCGCTTTTGTTTTTGTTTTGTTATTGTTTTTTAAAAGTGTTTTCACATTTTTCGGTAGACCATTTCATATCATTTTTCAGGGAATAAAAGTCTGCTCGGAGGCTCACCTTCCAAAATACATTTAACCTGACATTGGTTTTGAAGTGTAAGAAAAACTCTAAACCACACAAACGTACATAGAGACACATCACTTAACATATCACTGAACCCCCCACCCAACAACCCACACAATCCAGCTGAAACAAAACGGAAATGGGCGTGAAAAGGCAAAACAAAGCGAAACAAAACAAAACAAATAAAAAAACAAAACAAAACAAAAATATAAAACAACAGCTCGCGGTTCTTTACTCACAATTCTTCAGACATTTCCATATTTTCACGCTGATTAAATATATGTTGATAAACAATCACTTTGCATGTCGTTTTCTTGTCGGCCCCAGTGAATGAGAAGTTGTTATTGTTTTGGGATTACAGTTTCCGGCGGGTCAACACGACAACGGCGACATTTGCCAAGAACAAAATATCAGGATAATAGTAACACTGCGAAAAATTTAAAGGAATAGACCACACAAGAGCGTACAGAAGCTACTATCCATGTTAGAACGAACATGCCAAAATGGTGGAGCAAAGAGTAATACATGCACATGCGAGAGACAGAAACAAACCTAGACATTAAGAATAAAATGGCACATATTACCTTACGAGGAGAGTGCTGAAACCGGCAACCACCCACGGCTTTCTTTCTGTTGAGAATACATATCTATCTATCCCGCGTCCGCATCCGAAAACCAGCTAGTTATCTCCCGCGTGAAGTCACGGAAAGAAGGCACTGTGTTTCCATGATACACCGAAGAAACACAAGGGTTATTTGTTATTCTCTATTTCTGAAAATTTTGATATTCTCTATTTCTGTAAATCTGTAAGGGGTTTATTTACATATTATCGACGTTTATCATCCAGCTTCTGAACGTTCGGATTTGAGACGGGATCCTTCATGAGCACTCTCATTATGCCCTGATACCTATTTCAGGGAATCTGGGTCTCTATCTTTGTAGCTAAGAATATACCGCTTCTGAGGGGACAATATACTCTCTGTTTCGAAAATTAAGTGAACTCGTCTCACATTTATGTTCAGTGAAAACCTATTACGGGTCTACAATTTCTTGGGGGCTCACATATTTTCACACCAGACACTATGAATCGTGTTCTTTCAACTTTCGATGATCCGATATAGTGTTAATTTCCAATTGATAAGACGAGTCTGTGCGGAAGTAACTTTAATACACTTATGACGCACAGAAGTCGGAAAACGCGACAGAAATTCCACAACCTTCAACCCCCTTATTTTAGAACGATAAGGCGGATTGCAAAGTTGAGCAATTATTATTTAGTTGCTGATTCATGTAAAACAAATACTCTCAAACGATGACTCTGCTGTCCGCTGGTCAGTCGTATTTGATGCAAGCACTTTGTATCTAAAAACCAACAACAATGCAGCCTATTTGTAACTTTCCCGAAAGATGATGAATACCTTAATCAAAGTCATAGGAAATGTTAGTTTTTTAAGTCACCACACACATTCTATACTAAACAAAAACCAAGGCACCCACTTTTCGTTTGACTTGATAAACTTTAACGAATGTTTCCTTTCCTTTACTAACCCCCCCCCCCCACCTCATTTTTGCGCAGTGCTATACTGCTTTCACAGCCAAATGCTACGCATTGATTTTTCGTGCTTTGCCAACGTGTTCATGGTTCAAGTAGAGAGTTCAATTGTACCTCAATTTAAAGGTTCTTTTTTTAATATGAGTTTTACGCACTTGGAACACAAGAAGGTCATATAAGTGCCGAAGATTAGAGGTGTCACAAGACAGTAACAAACACAAAAAGGCGGAAAAATAAGAACAATAGATGTTTGATAGAAAAAAAGAGCAAACCACACCATAGCACCAACCAACCACCCAGTACCTCAAGATTCACCAACTTGGGCAAAGCCAGTGGATGCACAATACGCGTCATCGAATATTAGACGGAACAGTCCAGTTTATATTGAATTCTTGAGTTGTTATAACAATGCTAGCCATTTTATTATTTAAAAGGGAAGGCGGGGTGGGGAGCCAAAGGAATGGATCCCTCTAAAATGATTAACAGTCAAATAACGAAAGAGTCCCCAGAATTCCCACGAAAAGACAGTTTGAAGAGATAATACATGTATCATCAACTGGCAGCAAGGAAGACTGACATGGGCATCCTCGAAATCGCAATTTTGTAGGGAGGCCTGACAGGAATGATTATTACTGAGGTAATGCTATCTCGTCTTTGGCAGCTGTAACAAGTTCTGCTTCTTCCGCCTAATACAATGTTGCTACTCACAAACAAAACGCAACATGTTGCTCAGAAGACAAGATAACGAGTTTGGGAAAAACAATCTTTCTTTTTGGCTCCTGATTACGTCACTGCCATCTTTTCTTATGGCAATAACCGTCTCTTCATCTCTTCCAACTTCTCGCAGTTCTCATAATCACTATTGTCTGTGATCACAACTAACTTATACAATCAAAGCAACGATGTTTAAGTTAAGTAAGAGTTTTACGGCACTTGCAACACAATAAGGTCATATACGTGCCGAAGATTAGAGGTGATACAAGAGAGTAACAAACACAAAAACGAAGGCGAGCTATTTTTTAAAACTTAAAAAAAAAAAAATAGTAGAGGGTTTTATAGCGCTCGCAACTGCACAAGGTCATATGAGCGCCAAGGGGTGGGTGTCAACAGAGAAGTCTTTACAGGGAATCAGACTTAGACTGCTCACCTCTCTAGCTTCAACAGCACAAGGTCTGCTTCGACTATCAAGGCACCCCAAAATAGCAGGTCACAAGAGAGTGAGAAATATACCCAAAAAAGTAGAGGAAAATGACAATAGTAAGGATCAGGAAAGAAAAAGCAGCAGTTCCCTGTTGTAGATCAGGCACAGTTATGAGCGTGACATGAGTCAGCCCACTTACAATTTTACTATGCTTGAACGAGAAATGTCCCCCCTTTGGGAATGGCCTAAAGACACTTCAGTCAGTGGCACTGCCCCTGGCCGATGGTGTTTGATAGGAAAGAAGGAGCAAACCACACCAGAGCACCCGTCCACCACCCACGTACAACGACGATGGCGATAACAACGACGACGACAACAACAACAACAACAACAGCAGCAGCAGCAACAAGAACAACAAGAACAACAACAACAACAACAACAAAAAAAACCCATAGCAACGACAACAAAAACACTTTTACGTAGAGAGAAGCATATCGACACTAAATGTTATTTAGTACTGGAAAAGAGCAAAACAAAAATGACAGAAAAACAGGAAGAGTAAAGAAGCAACACTTACCAGTGGCATCCTCCAACGACACAACAACGACCACGATCGCAACAATAAAACCAACAATTACAATAACGATGACAATACCGCCACCACGACCACAACTTCACACGTGAACAGCATCCAAGAAAGCAATCACATATATATCCCTAAAGAAAAAAGGAGAATTTCGCTTACCTTTCAAGATCAACCGCACAAAAGGATGCAGTGTCTCACCGGTCAAATCCTCGAACACAGAAACCACTCATTCATGATATCAAATTAAGCTCACCAGCTTCCCCGCCCACAACGCCCTTTCATCACTCAAACGGGCGCGTTTAATTCAGCCTGAAACTCCATCAAAAGATCTGGACTTTTCGACCGTCAAAAATCTCTTCACAACGACACCGTTTCCTGAACACGGGCACTGTACTCGCGTTTCTACATGTTATTATGCCTATGACAAGCGTCAGAAGGAAGAGTGATCTCCCGCAGCTCCCCTTTCGTGTAGGTCGGCAGTAAAAGGGTTAATATGGACGCCACCATGGCATATCTTGCCCCCAGAGGGAGAAGGTTCTATTTGCGACAATAATGCACGAGTTGTTATAAAGGTCCAGGGTGTATTAGGAGGAATGTAGGTTAATAGACGAATTACTGGCTCCACAAAGTAAGAACTCAATAACAGAACACAGTTTGTTCAGTTGAAGTTTATATAAAGTCAGCGTAGTAACATAAATCACTTGAATATTTATTTTTTCGTTTTGATGCAAGGTGTTTTACGCACCTATTGACACATTTTAGATAATTTAGTAGGCAGTCTTCCGGTCGACCCTACCAGTCAGGGTCAAACAGGGCTGATAGAAATACACTGTCCAAGCAGACAGACTGAAATACACGACATTAATACATTTACTCAAAAACATCCTACCAACACAAGAATCGAACTCTTCTGCGTGCAACGGCAAAGCACCTAACTGCTATACAACAGACACCGGTATCGCTTGAAATAGATTACGGTTATAGTACCACCAGAGAACTCTGGTGGTACCACTGAATAACAGAAGAAGGGCAAACTAGAACAGAATGAAGGAAGTGCATAAAAATTTCCACTCATACAAAAGAGAGCAACTAACTTTTTAAAGCAAGACTCTCTTCTACATGATACAGATACTGTACACAATAGATCTTTCTGGCTCAGAACCTTAGTTAAGAGAACCCATGGTAGAGGGTGCTATGTGAAACACTCGAACATAATGCGCTCTTGGCGAAACCAGTTTATTGGGTTCCGTTACGTCTAATAGCTCCTTGATTATGCCAGTGTATAGGAGGAGAATACTCCCACTTGTGCTGTAAGCCCAACCACCTGTTGAGGCATGAAGTCAGTCAGTTTCTCCAGTTCTGCGGGTTCTTTCAGGTATATCTTCGACTTTGGTTTTAGTAAGAGTTTTACGGCATTTGCAACACAATAAGGACATATAAGTGCCGAAGATTAGAGGTGTTACAAGAGAGTAACAAAGACAATAAAGGAGGGGAGATAAGGATGATGGATGTTTGATAACAAAGAAGGAGCAAACCGCAGCAGAACACCCGCCAACCATCCACCCGAAGACTCCGAGAAAGTACTTGAGTAGAAAGGGCAATGATCGGTATGCTTACGTTCTTAATCCCCGAGGGGGATATTTGGGTAACGAAAGTGCCAGACTGCAAAAGTCTTAGCATTGCACTTTCCTCTTAAAGGTTATTCCAACCGTGCAGAACAATACAATATGGACAGGATGGTGGAACAGTTTATAATCAAACAAATAGTATTGTACATTAGCTGACTGATTTCTTTTTTAATTAAGAGATCCTGCACATCCCCCCTCCCACTTCTATACACACAAACGTAACGACTCCATTTTCATACATCCTTCTTACCCCTTTCTTCTACTTCTTCTTCTTCCTCCGCCTTCTCCTCCTCCTCCTCCTCCTTCTTCTTCTTCTTCTTCTTCTTCTTCTTCTTCTTCTTCTTCTTCTTCTTCTTCTTCTTCTTCTCCTTCTTCTCCTTCTTCTTCTTCGTTCTAAGTCGTTTAAGAACATACCCCATCTAAACAGTTCTCCTTTAAACAATCACACGCCCTGAATGCCTCTTCTTCCTCTGCCCTCTATACTCTTTAAGAAAACACACAAACAAACACACACACAAACATTCACATATACACACACTAAGCTAAACAAGCTCGTACACACAGGCATACACACAAACACAACCGCATACATAAAATACACCCTCGAACACACAGACACACACACAAACACACACACACACAAACACAAACACACAAACACAGCTACACGCACAAACAGCCAGAACATCTCTCTGCCTTACGGGGTCACGACACAAAGACAGCCTGCCTGCCTGTCCATCACCCGTGCGCACAGAACCGACACAAAGAACGGGGCACACGACAAGAAAATTAGATGTCTTCATTCAGACACCGGGGGCCTTCTCCTTACGTGGCGCCCCAAAGAAACGTGGCGCTATCTTGAGAATTACACTGGTGGAGACAATCACCCCTCAAATAAACAACCTAAACTATATACAGCAACAGCAAGGACTACAACATCGTTAACAAGAACGAGAAGAAGAACACGGACAAGAACAACAATAACAACAACAACAATAATAGCTATAGTAATAACAACGATGACGATAATAATAATAATAAAATGGACAACAACGGTAATAATAAAAAAATTAAAAAATGATAATAGCAACGATAATAGCAATAACAAAAAGATTAATACATGATGATGATGATGATATAACACGTGGGTACGGCTCAACCCTGATAAAAGAATATAGGCTCTGAGCGCTTTACAAAAGCAATATAATAGCAACACATAAACACTACACTATGCTCTTACTGAAAATATAAACATTAATATCTCTATAAGTGACAAAGATTAGAAGTGTAACTTGAGAGTAATATACAAAGAAAGACGAAGGAGAGACAAGGATGATAAATGTTGATAGGAAAGAGGGAGCAAACCATAAACCAGAGCACCCGCCAGCAATCAACGCATCAAAATAAAGATAGCTCGATCATGCCTTCATAAATAAACAGCAATGGTTAACATAAAATTTTAGAGGAGATGCACACAATTAATTCTGCAAATCCATCCAATCTTTTTTTCTCTGTTTACCATGCCTCGAGACAAGAATCAGTGGTGGTAAAGTACGCTATTTGTCAGTGCATGCAAAAACCTGAACTCGGTGGCTACGTGGGTAACCTGTTTTAATACCAAATTTTCAACTGGGATGCACGATTCCACTCAAAATTATATTGGTTTTTTGTTGTTGTTGAGGTTTTGCGGCGCTCGCAACTGCATAAGGTCATATGAGCGCCAGAAGATAAAAGGTGTTACAAGAGAGTAACAAACATAAAAAAGAAGAAGGGGAGATAAGGACGATAGATGTTTGATAGGAAAGAAGAAGCAAACCACACCAGAGCACCCGCCAACCACCCACTTATATAGGTTTAATGCCCCGCCCCTTACAACACTTTAAGGTTATTAAAGGTGGAGGCTATTCCATTCAAACCGGGGCAGTCCTGGCAGAGGTCCATAATCATAATAGCGTTGATGGAGGTGTAAAACCTTTACAAAGTAACTACATTTATCATACTTCCAAGTGTGACCCAATTACATTGATAACAAAGATAACGTGATATCTATAAATAAAGTCCACATAAAGAAAAAGTACACAATAAAATTAGAAAACGACGCAAATGCAAATAGTAGGAAGTAACAGGATGAACCGTCAACACGAGGTGAACCTCACCCCCTCACCCCCGGGAAAAATAAACAAACAAATGAAAAAAAGTAACAGCAAATAAATAAATAAAAGACACTCATTACCCTGTGACTCGCCCTAGTTTTCTTCTCCCCCTGAATTGTTATCACAGAAAACTCAACGATGTTGCTTCCACGAATGATACTTATACTTATAGAGGCATTGGAATATCCATAACACCAAGGGTTCCAGTTCCTTTATTTCGAGATAAAAACAAAGAAGAACGTCGTCACGATAACGGTCTTTAACGTAGAAAGAATAAAAAACGAAGATGGATAGACAGAAACGACAAAAGGAAATGAAAGAGGCAAGATATACCACTGAAATCCACTGACCTTATTCGTGAAAGTCTTGACCATCAACAGAACAGTCGATCGAAGGGGAGATGTTAAGAGTGCCAAAAGGGGCGCACATCAGCAAACTGTATAATTTTTGGAATGACTAGTCCACGAACGAACGTAATGCTACGTCTTCGGGACATACCAACGAGCTTACATTGGTTCTTAGAAGCTTATACGACCTGTCACTTACTGATTATGAAAAAGCTGGCTAAATAATTGAGACGTTAACTTCGATAACCTACTTCACTTCGCCTCGCACGAAGCAATGAACCTCCATTATGATCTAGTTCTTTTTGTTGTTATTGTTGTTGTTTTTTGGTAAATGTTTTACGGCGCTCGCAACTGTATAAGGTCATATGAGCGCGCAGGACACATTAAACCTTTTTCAGTTGGTAGGAAATGTTGAATTTTGCCCGGGTGGCGGCCGACGCCTACTCTCATCGATTCGAGGACCAGCAAGGGAACATTAACGTGCGCAACTTGCACACGGGAACTCCTAAATTTTTCGCCGTTATCCGAGAAGACTAAGTGTTAGATCTTACCTACCACAAGGTCAGGGGTGTGGATGAAAGACAGCAGTGAGAAGGAGCCGAGGAGTAGCTGAAAAAAGGCTGCAGAAAGAGTTGGGAGCCCAGAGGAGGGGCAAAGGGGAGGTGGGGAGAGGGGCAGAAAGTGGAGACGAAAGCAGACGATAGAATATGGTTAAAGAGCAGGAAAGGGGGGTGAAAGGAGAACGTTTCAGAGAAAAAATATTTCCGTAGCAGTCTGGATTCGAACCCAGTGCCTATTGAATGAGAGGCAAACACCATAACCTCTAGACCACGAGACCCACCTCATGTAGAGCCTGAATACCCCTTCTCTGACAAACAAAATTAAGTTGAGTTGAAAAGGTTTTTTGTTATGGCGAGCCAGCATTGAACGGTCATATTTCAAAAGGGGCAAACTGGAATGAAATCACCACTGAAATGAAGTAGAAGGAGCAGGCCACAACACAGCACCTGCCAATTACGAGATAAGCCTGTTAAATGCTGTAGGTATAAAAAGGTTCGTTTCAGACCCATTTCCAAAACGACCTTCGGATTTTCAAGTTCAGTAGAGCGTTCAATCCACAATAAAAGGCGAGCACAGCGCTAGGCCAATTACTCAGAAAACTTCGCTTACTAATCCCCATAGTCGCTGACCGACTACTGTAAGTGGTTGTGCTACACACGTTTGCCTCCCTCGATGCCCCACAATGTGGAAGGCTCCATCAGTCACTGGATTAACCTCGCGGGTCGTTGCCTCGGGGATAAACACCAATCATGTCGCCCTTGACAAAATTATTAACCCTCAGTGCCTCTATCCCTGACGCCACTCAAGGACGGTGCAGCGGGGCCTGTCGCAGCCGCAGACGACACTAAATTCAAATTGAGCTGACAAGTAATGAATGTATTGTGCTCAGGGCGATTTACAATACGGTCTTGGGCAGCAGGATTATCCTGTGCAATGACAATGTAACCTCTGGTCTCTATCTCCCCCTGGGCAGGGAGTCGAGGGGGTGTTAACTTTATAAGGGATGAAGAGGACGTTTTCATGAAGCCCGATTTAAGACCACAGATTAGTGGTTTATTGGGAATACGGTTCTATTGGACAAGGGTATTTCACTGGCGAAAGAGCATTTGAAAAAATCGGAGGTGTAGTACGCGCTTACGGACTTTGGAGTTGTAGTTGTAGTTTACGGCTAGCCGGCACAGAGACAGCTGACCACCTTTCGCCAGGAACAGATTTGATGCTGCTGATCTTGTCGCTCTTGTTACTGTTGTTGTGAGTTTAACGTGACCAGACATAGACAAGAGATTGTTCGTCTCATGGGCAACATAGATGGCCCCTCGAAAAGATACCAAGATGACGGGAAACATACAAGGCGGGTAAGTAAAAAAATTCGGACCTTACCCGTTTCTAAATTTCTAGCTTCCGTGTGAAAGATCAAGTCCCTAACCTACTGTGCTGCAGGGAACAAAGAAAAAACTATGAAGATTGAAACATTGAAATGATGTCCCACTCGCTCGATAACCAACGTGATAAGGTTAACGGATAGGTTAAAAATTGTACTTAAGACACGCTTAATGCACGTACGAGTACTTTGTGTAAGTGTAAAAATAAGAAAGAGAGTATCCGCATTCTGACCCTACTCTAAAACATATGATTTGTGGATCCTTAAATATAATTTTTTTTTAAAACAGTGCTTCATTGCCCCTGCCCAACCAGATGAACTAAACCGTTTTATCCCCATCAACAATACAGATGGCAGCGATGAAATAGCAGGAGAAGCTTCTTAAAGTCATATAAAGGAGAGCTGCCGAGTTTAAATCAGAACTGATATGATGCTCGACATGTCGATGACCTCAAGAGATTAAACAGAATGATCCCTAAAACTGTCATCCCAGCGGTAAGTCAACTGACATTCCTAAGAGCTGATTGTCAAGATCGTAGGCCAGTCGATGTGATAAAGTGGTATTAAGTTCACAAAAACACGGAACCTTCAAGTTTAGTTCGAAGTTTACGGCATTTGCAACACATTTACATCATATAATTTACTTTGATTAGGGGTGTTACTGGAGAGAAACATGCAAAGAAAAGAAGTAGGAGTGGTAAGGATAATGTTTAATGACCACGCAAACCTGACTTACATAATGCAATGTTGGGCGTAAGTGCATGCGTGCATGAGTGTATGTTTGTGTGTGTGCGCGTGTGTGTGATGTGTGTGTGTGTGTGTGTGTGTGTGTGTGT
>NW_004797633.1:229088-231938 GCF_000002075.1 Aplysia californica | reverse complement strand
GGGGGGGAGGGGAGAAAGAGAGAAAAAGAATGAGAGATCAGACACAGAAATGAACGAGTTGTGAAACGTTCGCATCAACGTCTCCCCGTGCGTCTATTCTATCTCACGATCGATCATCACTCTTGACAATGCCAAGGACACGCGCGACCTATAGATGAATGAGCATGACATCTCGAGTCTAGCTGACAGTCTGCTGTCCAGAATGATGGGCCATTTTCCCACCACGATGCAGGCTCCCCAACCCCAATATTTTAGTGCTTGATTTGGTTAAGTACAGTTAACCGACCCGTCCCATTAACAAAGAAAGATTAGTCCAGAGGCAAGACCACGCACAGACTTGAAATCCTATTTCAGACAGGAATGAGTTTAGTTTTAGTAAGGGTTTAACAGCGCTTGCAACATAATTAAGTCAGAAAGGTGCAGAAAATTAAAGGTGTTTTAAGAGAGTAGTTAACCTCAAAAGGAGGGGGATTGATGTTTGATGGGAAACACGGAGCAAACCACACCACAGAACCCGCCAACCGCCAACTGACAGGAATAAGTCGAGCGCGAGAAAAGGTATAAACACTTTTAAAACAACTCAATTATAGTAAAGCATCCCTCCAAAAACAAACCCCAGAAAGAAAACACACACAAAAAATAATACAGCAAACACACCCACAAAAAACACCCAAAATAGAACAACATCGACTAAACAAGGACAAAAACAACAGGTGGTAAACAGGTCAAAAGTCCTACTTAATCAACCGCTCGTCCACCAAGTGTCAGGCTAGTAAATCAAGTAGCGCCCAAAACTACGATGATGACAACCCATATTCGAATCATAGAAAGGGCTTTTCCGGCCTTGAGCAAATTCTGACGCTTGTAAGAGTCCCCATCTGTCACTGTCAGAAATGAATACTAAGCTTGTTTCGTTTGTTCTACCTTATGAATAACTTAAATTTATTTAGTAAAAGACGTAATAACTCCACCCAAATAGACAGACAAATACATACTAAAGCGGAGAAGCATTGCTTCGGCAAAGTAAAACGACCATAAAAGGAAAAGCCACAAAGTATACCCATGCTCCAATATGATTGACCTATATTTTCGCATTCTGTAACATGTGCCGCACTCACACAGCAGAAAACACGCGCGGAATGTTTCTCTTAGTTTACTCCACAACCTGCTTAGATCAATACGTTTTTCCAATTGCACTTTGCATACTAGAGAAGTATCGCACAGCTTGGACACAAAGAAAACAGTTAGGAAAAATCGTTATAATTTGAACTGTACATTTCACAGAACAACTGGTCTCCGCTAGTTTTAGCACATCAGTGATTCTTACATCTACCAGCATCGACAATTATGAGATCGTTAAAAGGACGATAATACTAGACTGTTGTTTGTTTGAGCAAGGAGAAGCACCTCGACAAAATAACGGTCATCTAGTGCACGGAAACGGTAAAACTGATCTACAGAAACAACAAAGGGAAAGAAAAAACGGTTAGACCTGCAAGTAGCACCCTCCAACCATCCGTTGCTGTTGACAACGAAACAATAAAACATATTAAGTTAACAGCAGAACTATAGAGAAAAGTAGAGAGATCAGACCTTAAAAAACAACAAGCCACAACTACAAACAAAGAAGAAATATCTCTGGCAAAGCAACACCGCAACAAAGTGTTTTCTACGACCCCTAGACCATTTGGCGCTTTCTAATAAAACTGTCATGCAAACATTGCAAGTGGGCTCAAACTCGTCTAGAATTTGACTCAGACAAAAGGACTCGGCATATCCACAAAATATGTTCATAATCGCACTGTGCTGCCTTCATACCAAACCAAGACAACCTATAGCAACGTATTGCCACAGACAGATATGGCTTTACTTTGTTATTGCCTCGATTTCACCAGACTGCAAATAAGTAACGCCATTCTTGTCGTGTTGTAGTCAACGACAAATGGCCACATGAAAGCTAATATGTCTCCAGAAACTAGATCCGAATAGCAATTACAACGCTGGTATAGTTTAATTTAATTTTAGTAAGAGTTTTACGGCATTTGCAACAGAAATAGGTCATATGTGTCGAAAACTATAATACTAGGTCTTCCTAGAAAGTAACAGGGAGATAATTGATTAGACGATAGATGGTTAATTGAAGAGAAAACAAGGAGGTAAAGAGAAGCACATCGAGACAATAGTGGTCATTAAGTGCTGTGAAAAGGTAAGAGACAGACAGACAGACAGACAGACAAACAGACAGACAGACAGACAGACAGACAGACAGACAGACAGATAGACAGGCAGACAGGCAGACAGACAGACAGACAGACAGACAGATAGACAGGCAGACAGACAGGCAGGCAGACAGACAGACAGACACAGACAGATAGACAGAGGGAAACAACAGAGGGAAAGTAAAGAAGTTGGACCTATCAGTGACACCCTCCAACCACCCGCACAGTAACAATGGGAAGAAGTTAGACTAGGAAATTTCCTAAGAACACCCACAACCAACCACTCAAAGTGGATACAAAAAGTAAAAAACAAGTTCAAAGTTTTTATTCGAATGCCTACAGCCACCTAAACATCTACTTTTAAAGTGATGTGGTCATCTCAATCCAATTCTCTTTTAAGTGCTACTTGAGACATTTCATATCTGTTGTAGGGACTGATCGCAAACTACACACCACTCCACTCAGCTCAGCTCCATTCACCTGCACTCTCAACTGGCAAAGGTGACTCACTTAGCTCAATGCAAACAGAGAAAGTATAACTAGCGTGGAGAGCACACGCACACACACACACACACACACACACACACAAACACACACCCACACCCACACAGACACACACACGCACACACAC
>NW_004797633.1:225706-228804 GCF_000002075.1 Aplysia californica | reverse complement strand
TACATATAAGTTTACTTTCCTTAGTAATAATTATCACAGATAGATCTACTCCAGAAATCACCATGTTCTCAAATTCTCACACCTCACATTCATATTTTCACCTGGGACAATCCAGAGCAGACTTTTCCCCAACACACAAAAATACACGTTTTGAGAGTAAATCCTTCTATGACAGTGACATATCTGTCCTTTTTACGAAACGCTTGTCCTGCACACAGACGAGTCGCCCTCTCACAACGTCCCCTAGGTAGTGGCTTTTGCGTTTAGAACACAGTAGATCTAGTGGGGGAAAACGGCAGCTGAGAGAAAGAGAGATGTGGCTGGCGTAACCTGAGGCGACTCCCCAGAGGTGAGAGGTCAGGTGAAATGTGACCCAGCGCATCGAGATAGGTGCTCGCTTTTAGCTCCGGGAGCTTTACACAGTGATAACTAAAATGGTCGAGTTTAAGCTTTTATTTTAATTCAGTGCAGAGAGTTAATTTCTATGGAGACGTTTTGGGTTGTTGTTTTTCCTAATGCGAAAAGGTTTTCCTGCTCGGTTGAACAAGATAGAAGATAGATAGATAATTATATTTCTTTAAAAAAATATTCTAATATCTATTTTTTCCGCAAGTTTTTTTCGGCGCTCGCAACTGCTTTAGGTCACATAAGTGTCCAAGATAGATAGTTAGATAGTTAGATTGATAGATAGGTATCAGTAATTAGCATCACATGTCGCCTTAAGCATTTTCTGTGATTTTGTTTCTTTGCAAAAAGGTCATTTTCTTTATTTTTAGTTTTCGTGAAAGTTTTACTGAACTTGCAGCCCAAATACGTCATATTATAACTGTCAAAGATTACAAGTGTCGCTAGAGAGTAACATACAAAAAAAAGAGGGGGAGAGATAAGAACAATACATGTCTGATTGGAAAGAAAGATTGAAGCAAGAATGAGGAAGGAGGAACAATAAAATGTGATGTTTGATTGTGCTGATTAATTCTGAGTAAATAGATGCATATCAATACAAAAAGGGTAACGTAATGTTCAGAAAGAGCAAGACCATCAGACAGAAACAGCAGTGTGAGATAAGTTAAGGAAGTAGGATCAAGAATAGCGTCTAAGGAACCGCCAAAAACATGCAGAGGCAATATACGAAATCAGAGATCACGCACGTACACCCCAGCGTGATGTTCGGCTGTTTGTATTCTACCCATTCATATGGCGGTTGTACCACCTGTTGAAAGTTGTAATGTCAATATATATTTAGTCCACCCACATAGAATAATAGAAGACTAACCTCGAATCAGAACCAAACAAAACTTCTTTATACCGGCGTTTGTGGTATAACGGTTAAGCTCTCCGCCGTTTGGTATAGAAGACATGGGTTGGATTGATTCATGCGATAAGTTATTATTTCACTATCAAGCATCTCTTTCTTTCAACCGGAAAATTGTCTACCATTCAGCTCAGGTTGTCCCTGACAGGCAGCGGTTGAAGCATTCCACCTCCTAAATGATCTAAATTGAGTCGAAGGAGACGTGTTGTAATGTTTACATTCAACCTCTCCCCCCTCGGTGTGCTGGGTCACTCAAAGGCACACAACCTGTGGGCCGAGCATAGCCGTATAGTGGGTTCTAGCGACACACAAACCCATTTATCTCATGAGTTATGACATCACCCGAACAAAAAAAACGGATCTCTTGTTTACTGAATTCCTCATTTCGGATGTCAAAAGCCCAAAGAAAATAACAATAGGGGAATTTTTTTTGCTTAGACAAAACAAGCTCTTTAAATATTTATGCAATTCCTGTAAAAACGTCAAATTCCCTCGTAGGGAAAACAGATTAAAGGTGTTCTTCATTAGCATCGCTCTGTTTTGCCATTCAGACATCTTGTTAATATGGAAATTGTATATTTTTACAAACTAGGCCACACATCTGTCATTGATATAATTAATTATGACAGCGTTTCTCGCACGCTTACCTAAAGCTCTTCGCACTAAAACACAACCTAAAATTCCAAGCGTGGGTCTCGCATTAAAATTTCTGCTATAAAACGGAAACTAAGAATTAGAACGTGACTAATTGATTCTTAAAATTGACCTCAACTTCAGATTATAGACTTGCGTCTCAGAAATACTTAATCAAGTAATAATAATAATATATCATGCATCGGGGTTGTCATAATAGGAGAAAAAAATTAAACATAAAAAGTATGTTTTAATTACGAAATGAAAATGACAGTCATAACACAGCCAATACCTAACATAAAAAGAGAAAATCCCTAAAATATTCCTCTAAACAAAAGATCTAATCAAAAGAAATGTGCAGTTATAAAACTTACTAAGAAAGCCATACCTTCGTTACTAAACAGAAGGAAAAAAATTCTAATTCACTTCCTCACTTTATTTTCACACTTGACAGCTTCCTGGAACAGTTAAAGACTGTAATCAGCTGCCCCAGCTCTGGTTCTTGAGTTTTATGCCTCACCTCGTCACAAGTTGGCGCTCAACTCCAATTTCGTGTGCCTGGGAGGAACTGATAAAGTTTAACGGCGAGCACTGATGCAGTACAGAGTAAGATTTTTAGCAGTCTGAGGTAATCCGCCGGGTTCTGGAAAAGGAGTTTCTGGACAGTTATGAGAGGGAGAATCTAGGTTTCTTGGCATAGCTTCATCAAGATTTCCTTTCTCATGACTTTCCAGGATAGCTAAATAGATACATGGAAAGTTTAGTTTTTAGTTTTAGAAAGAGTTTTACAGTACTTGCATGACAAATAGGTCATATAAGTGCCGAAGACTAGAGGTCTCACAACTGACTGTTGGGCTTTCACTCTGTCCGTCTGTCTTTCATCCGTGTAACTGTCAGTCTCTCTTCCCGTGTCCGATGAAAAATCTAATTAAGTGCGTCTCTTTTTATCAATAAGTCTCTCTCCATCTTTTTCTTTTCTCTGTTTAATGGTGTGTCTATCTTTGTCTTCGGTAGTGTGATATGGAATAAACGCAATAGATACCACAGCAACCTGCATTTGAGTTAAAAACCTCCCACTTCTCGTCGCTTTTCGACAGAAACCAACCAAGTGGGCGTGTATGTCTCTCTGTGGGTGTGTGTGTGTGTGTGG
>NW_004797633.1:224496-225525 GCF_000002075.1 Aplysia californica | reverse complement strand
TAAAAACTGGCAAGTCAGAAATGAAAAAAAAAAATAAAGAAAAAAAACAAACCCAAAGGAAAATCCACAAGACAAAACAAAACTACACAAAAACAGGCAAGGCAGAAATAAAAAGACAAGCAATCAAAAACAAAGCAAATACTATAACGAGACAGAACAAAACAACACAAAAAAACACACGCAAGTCAAAAATGAGAAAAGAAAAAAAAAACACTCACAAAAAATTATCCTTATCTTGCCGTCAAACTTTGCCTGAGGCGTACATACAGAGCGGTCTAACATAAAGCAACCCATTGACCCAGGTGTCGTCAGCAGGCGTCAGAGCTCGCCAGGTCTGACCGAGCAATCAGCGCGGGAATCTGCAGGAGCGCCACCTCGGAATCAACGACTTCCTTGATTCTTCCGAATGCAACATGAGATAATCGCGTGTCTTTTCGCAGGTCAAATTTAACCCACCTCCTGTTTTAGAAGTGTACGCGTTGTCACGTTTTCGTTATAATAACGCCAAAGTCACTGAAAATTCAAAACGTGTTTTGAAATGCTTTCTTGTCTGCTGACTTCAACCTTGAAATGGAGAACAGAAGGGTGCTAGTTAGCCGAGCGAAGACATCGGGTGTGTGGGCGAGAAAGCAAAACAAGACTTTGTAAAAAAAACACCCAAAAAACCAAAAACCAAACAAAAGCAAAAACAAAACAAAATACCCAGCAATGTGAAACATACAACACTGAGAGTAAAGAATTTCTATTTCATGATTTCAGTCATTGAGTGTAATATTATAATACACACATATGTGTGTATATGTTATATTACTGTATAATAATACACATAATCAATTACAGTGTATGTATGTATATGTATTACTAACATATAATGTTATATTAATCTGTATGCAAAGTGACAATTTTTGTGGATGTCCTTATCAAGTGGTTAAGACGTCGGACTCACTTCGTAAGGTGGAGGGTTTGAATCGCTATTTGGGAGCACGAGAGACGGCCGCGAGTCTTTATGTGTGCGTGTTTGTGTGTGTG
>NW_004797633.1:221511-223886 GCF_000002075.1 Aplysia californica | reverse complement strand
GAGAGAGAGAGAGAGAGAGAGCGAAAGCACCACCCGACCAGGAGTCATCGAGAGCGGACAAATTCCTGTGGCATTAACAAACCATACCTGTCAGAGGGGAGTGGGTCCTGTGCAAACTAAACCCCTTTTTGTGCCTAAAATAGATTAGTGTTTAAAAAACAAAAAAAAACGCCTGATTTACCGATAAGGAAATAAATCACACCTACACCCACACACTCCCCTCCCTTGGAAAGCACGATTACAGCACCTTGTATAGATCACGTCATACTGATGTAAGCGAGAAGAATTTCAGTGTCCGGTATTCGTCACCAACTTCGGACACCCAGAACAACCCACGCGAACGTAAAAGAATAGTCCACGATTGGGTAAATGAATTTTTTGGGTATCTTTAGGTTCCAAAACAAAACAAAACAAAACAAAGCAAAACAAAAACAAACAGCAGCAACAACAACAACAACAACAACAACAACAACAACAACAACAACAACAACAACAAGTCTCGCAATACGTGTTAACCGATTATGAGACCCAAGAAGGACGGGTCTAGATTATGCGTGACTTTTAAAAAAGTATAGATCCGTGTCATGTATGTATTTATATCCGAATGCTGAAGCAACACAGGACGGGGGCAGCGCTGAAGGTAGGAGCTAGGGTGCATCCCACAATGATGACAGCACAGGCTAGTCTAGACAGAAAAAAGTGACGTGATGAGGATGGAGTGGCTATGGATGACGCCACGTTGTACCCAGGCATCACAAATATGCAGGCTTAAACACAAGTATGTATTTTTATGCTGCTGAAACTTCGCTGACGAAGAGAATCGTGGGAAGGTGAACGTGTCCCAGAAGTAAGCAAGTCATGGTTGAGTTTGAGTAAATAGAGGCACATCGATATTATGATCACGGCCAATTTTAGTTTTAGTAAAAGTTTTACGGCACTTGCAACACGATAAGGTCCTAAAAGCGCGGAAGATAAGAGAGTAACAAACACAAAAAGGAGGAGGGGCGATAAGGACGATAGATATTTGACAGGAAAGAAGGAGCAAATTAAACCAGCACCACCACTTGCCCACCACTCACTTATGGACATTAGTGTAAGGAGAAAGCAAGATATAATATACAAAACAGGGAGGGGGGGGGGAGAGAAAAATTATGGAACCAACCGAGGTGTCATACTCGAACTTACCCGATATTCTACGAGGACCAGATGGATAGAACTGTGTATTTATAGAAGCGATCAGCTTAAAATTGTTTCTTTAGAGAATTTTGTTTTAAAAGTGAATGTCAGCTTTGTTTTTGTCTTCGTAGATACAGCTTGACACAAAAAACAAAAACATCATTTTAAAGGAAAAGGCCCTTCTCAGCATAGGATTTTAAAATTAAAATAATTGTGAATGTTTTGTGTCTCATTCGACACCTCACCAAAGATGGCACTCACGTCTTCTTTTTAGTTTTCTTCGTTTTAGTAAAACAAATATACAGCACTTGCAACACAAAAGGGTCACGCATGTACCGAAGGTTTGAAGTGTTACTACAGAGTTACATTCAAAGAAGAGAAGAGAAAAGAAAAGGGCAATAGAAGTTTGATAGAAAAGAAAGAGCAAACCACACCAGAGCACCCACCAAACACCCACTCACTTCTCCTGCGTGCAACAAAGTAGAGCCTCGTCATTACATCAGAGATGTTTTTGTTTTAGTAGAGGTTTTACAGCGCTCGCAACTGCATAAGGTCAAATGAGCGCCAGAAGAATAGAGGTGTTACAAGAGAGTAACAAACATTAAAATAAAATAAGGGGAGATAAGGATGATAGATGTTTGATAGGAAAGAAGAAGCAAACCACACCTGAGCACCCGCCAACCACCCACACATCATAGATGCAGGTGGAAAAAGGGGGTGAAAAGAAAAGAAGAAACGACAAAAGTGATGCATAAAAAAGTAAATACATGTATATGTACCATAACGGTACAGGTTTAAAAGAATAAAGTACTTTTGGAGCGGTTTCGCCTTCTTAATTAACTGTGACAGGTCCATTTTATAACTGCCAACTCTCAAAGTGAGGAAGGGGGAGGGGAGGGTACGTCTTCCGATGAAAACAACATACGGAATAAAAAGAACAAAAACAGCAACAAAAACAAAAAACCAACGCACTAAAAAACAACAACCGTACAGTCACTATAAATGACGCTACCGGATCCAACCCCCCAAAAAAATATTACACACGCTCATTCCTCATTGTGAGCCCTTTTTACTTTTTTCGAAAACGAAGACAGCAGATATAAGTCTGAGTGAAACACCACCACCCCTATGCCCGGCAAATTTAGTAGTAGGAAACAAAAGCAAGACATATCACAAACAGCTGGGGGGGGGGGGGGGGG
>NW_004797633.1:220408-221122 GCF_000002075.1 Aplysia californica | reverse complement strand
GATGGAGATAGATGGTGCGAAGGAAGGGAGAGAGAGAAAGGTGGGGAGGGGTGGGATGAAGGGGTGAAGAGAGAAAAGGAAAGAAATTGGGAGAGATGGAGAGAGGGAGATGGAGAGAAAGCAACAGCTAGAGTAAGATAGCGAGCAGGTAGGACGGAGAAGAGGACGGAGAAGAGAAAGGAAAGAGGCAGATAAAAGAGGGAAGTGCAAATCCATTCAATAAAATATTCAGCACTATCGGGCTACTTTGTTTGTCCAGTAACTACGTCGTGCACTGATACGTTGGTAGCGTCCCAACCTACACTCGACCAGAGCCAACATTCAAAGCCTTGAGTACCACAAGATCCCTTAACTAGATCATTTTCGAACGACAAAATGGTTTAGAATGATTCAGCGACCGATAGTTAAATCGAAGCATTCATCACTAGGGGAAGGGTGGCCTAGCGAACGAAAGACTACACTGGGCAAGAAAAAGATTTATTGACGTTGAGTAAACTCAAGAAAGGCCAGGCAAATACACCATCGTACAGGCCTTGATAGCCACGACAAAAAGACATTGGTGAGGTTTGTAAAATAGTTGGGGCGGGGGCAGGTAGTGAGTACATCCGGGCGATATGTCAAAACCTTAAAAGGGTCAATGACATTAATCATTTATTAAAATGTATGCATTTTTGTAGGAGGTGTGTGTGTGTGTGTGTGTGTGTGTGTGTGTGT
>NW_004797633.1:218386-219499 GCF_000002075.1 Aplysia californica | reverse complement strand
TTTTCTTCGGATACATCAATTGCTAATAACCTACCCAGTCCAACACTTTCACTTCCATATCGAAGAAGTCAAATCAGACGCAGCACCATTATTAGTACACTTTTTTAAACACTGTGTACCAAACTATTTGACGTTTCACCTCGACAAGACCCAAAGCTAGTTGAGCCACCACCTGTCCTTAGCACTGTACAGTGCCGCTGGCCGCACACGCTTCCTCCTGGCTCCAGCTTTCTGCCGGCACAGAACAAAAACATTCCAAGTGCATTACTACATTATAGCAGATCGAACCTTTCGATTCTGAGCGAGCGAGTTGTTTTCCCCTCAAGGATCCAAGGTTTAGCCTCAGTGGCCCGGCCCCGCGGTCAGCGCTGGTAGCGTCAATATTGTCCGATTCCCAGCTGTAAATGGCGTTGTCAGCCACGGTGAAAGCCAGCGAGGGAAACGGATCTTTGAGGATCAACAGGTGACATTATTGTGAGGTTAAAGAATTGTTCAGGAGGTCAAGGTAGATGCTCGGGTCAAGGTGATAAAAGAAACTCGTGACGTAAATGGGTAAAACAAATTTCCATGTCTTCATGGCTAACTCTGTCCGCACTTCTCCGCAAAGGATGAGCAATGACACCTGTCATTCTATAACACAGCCCTATAACAATTACGACCTGAAAGAGATTTGAAAAGTACAAAAATCGCAAAGCGCGACAAGATAGACAATAATACAATTATAATTACCTACAATTTACATTCATCGTAAGTGTTAGCTTGGAGTGAAGGTAACGAAGTGAGATTCAGATGATGATCCTCTATGATCAAACATTGTGGCGTGATTGATTGTGATGATTGCTATTGTTTTACCCTGTAAGGCAATCAGGACAATTTAGGAAATAGTTTGTTTCGACCCTGCTTGTTAAGGTCAACCCACGCTGATTGGGATACAGCGTCACTGAAGACAAATTATGGAGATACAATATACTCGTTCGATAAAATAACTTCCCAAAGCGCGGATCGAACTCTCAAGTGCAAAAATTAAGAGCTAAAACAATGTGTGCGTGTGCGCGCGCGCGCGCGCGCGCGTGTGTGTGTGTGTGTGTGTGTGTGTGTGTGTGTGTGTGTGTG
>NW_004797633.1:216168-218011 GCF_000002075.1 Aplysia californica | reverse complement strand
AAAAAAAAACAAACAAAAACAAAAAAACAAAAAACAAACCACCACACACTCAGAAAAACAACAACAACAACAAAACCCCAAGACTCAAAGTGCCCCTTGCACGGGTACATGTATACAAAAACCTTTAAAAAAATAGAAAATGCCTTATTGTCTCAAATGATTTTCATATCGGTTTATGTCAAGGTGCGTCCAAATCCGAATAACATGATTTCGACAACGAAGTGACTATTCCCAGTGACACTGGGGATAGGTACAGAAACTATTCCCAGTGACGACGGAACTCTTTTGCAAAAAAAAATAAATCAGAGGTCTTTGCACTGTAGACTCTGTTCTCACTTCAGTTCAGTACTTTTGTTCTTTTCTCTTACTTAGTGCTTAGACAGGACCGTAGAATAGATCTAGAAGAAAGAAGAATCGGGAAGTATTTCTACCTGTCCTGTACCGTGGTCTCCAAAATCCGTATGTAGATCTAGATCTACACGTACGTAAAATACGACTGAATAACAAGCAAGCATAGAATGATAATTCCTTTTTCTTTAAAACAATTCTTCCACTCACACTAGAATCTACTTCAGTTTAGTTAGATCTAGAATCTAGAATCTAGATCTACATTAGATCTGGTCTAGTATTTAGTAACCCATCACCATCATGCCCATGTAGATCAGTGTGGGAACAATAGATGCAATATGCCTGTCCGTTCTCAGTGTCACTGGGAATAGTTTCTGGGCCTATTCCCAGTGACACTGGGAAGAGTGCTTTCCTTTCGACAAAGTAGGACCTAGCGCGTCTCGCCTGGTGATTTGTTTTAGTAGAGGTTTTACGGCGCTCGTAACTGCAAAAGGTCATATGAGCGCCAGAAGATTAGAGCTGTTACAAGAGAGTAACAAACATAAAAAAGAAAAAGGGGAGATAAGGACGATAGATTTTTTATAGGAAAGAAGGAGCAAACCACACTAAAGCACCCGCCAACCACCCACTCGCCTGGTAAGATTCAGAACACATTGTTAACGCTCTGCAACGGTATCACATTCATGTTTTACATGTGTTTTTTTGTTAGAATGTTACGGCATTTGCAACACAATTTATTTGGTCATACAAGTGCCGAAGATTGAAGGTGTTACAAGAGCGTAACAAGCGCAGAAAAGCAGGAGAAGAGATACGGACATAAGACGTTTGATCAGGAATAAAAGAGCAAACCACACAAGAACAAGCACCAACCCACTTGCACACTCTTGACACACATACCGTTAATTACAGTTTTTATACTTTTAAAACAAAATTAGAAATGTCATCATGACATTAAGCTATAATTAAGTATGCAAGGGACATTTTGTGATAAGGCTGACTTGTCGGATTTAGAGAGAAAAAAGATAACAGTTTCTGTTTTCAGTAGGGTTACCTACCTTGATTACACTACAAGACTTGTTCCAGAATACAAGTTTAATACCGCATAATTACATCACGGCTTGAAGTAAATGGGTTAGTTTTCACATCCAAATTTGACATCGCTTTTCCAGGTAACACCTTTTTTTCAACACAAAAATAAAACACTCTTTTGCCCTTGGCAGTCAACCACAACTGACTAAAGACACTGTGCAGGTGAAAGGTCAGAGGGCACTGAAATAACATTTCGTAGCCGAGAGATCACAAGCATGCAACTTCACGTGGAAGTGGTTTAGGGAGTCAGAGCACGGCCGTAACATGACGAATGGTGATCTAGGGATCGCTTGACCGCTCATCGATTGCCACAGAAGTGACCAAGCGTTAGAAGGAATCACAGTGGTTTGGGGTTGGGAGGTATGATGAGGTGAGGGTAGGGTAGGGGTAGGGGGTGGGGTAGGGG
>NW_004797633.1:214849-215881 GCF_000002075.1 Aplysia californica | reverse complement strand
GGGTAGGGGTAAGGGTAGGGGTAGGGTAAGGGTAGGGGTGGGGTGGGGGTGGGGATGAGTCGGAAGAACAGATGGCATAGATGCAGTTAGGTGTCCTTCAAAGTGCCGTACCTGAAGTAGTGCCTCGATATACTGCTTGCTATATCAGTAATGGACGATATTGAGGAGTTTTATCAATTATAATATTATAATAGTTCCCAACAAGCCAACTTGAGAGCTGTCACATTTCACGGAGAACAGATTTTGACAACCGTAACACTGAGGGTAAACAGAAGGGAAGAACTGCAGCACAGCGTTCATCAACTATCCTGCATGCTATTAACAATGATGTAATCGTACTGTCTGTATCGTGGTATTGTGTACCTTTGCCGCTAATGAAACCATCGAGTTAAATTACGTGTGCATTACTCATGCCACTATTCCCCAATCTCTTCACCAGAATCAACAGAATCAATAAAAGTGGTATTTTCTTACTCTTTCTCTTTTAAAATTATTCTTTAAGCTTTTCCTGGAAGTGCATTGTCTGTTTCTTTTCAATACCCAGTTTCCTTGTGCAGTCTAGCTGTCAAACTCATTCCTTTTCTTTTAACCAGTCGATTATCTCTGGTAGTTTAGTTTTTAATAATCTTTCTCTTGTCCACTCTTTTGCAATCTAGTTTCCCATTACTCAAACACACCATCTTTTCAATTAAAGTATTACCCAGACTGGCACGACTCGAACCCTCACCTAAAAAAAACCTCAAATGTATTTCTTCCTTGCCATTCCATGACACTGGGGTACATTGTACAACATTACCTTTAGATTTTTTTTTATCAGAAACGGTCCACTGCACAACTTGCGCGATCATTCCGGATCAATGAATGAGCTCAGATCGCACTTCCCCATCGAAAGTGACGTCAGTGAGAACGGTTGATCGCAGATCTGGCCACAAAGTTCACACTTTCACCAGTTGTTACTTCACACCCTTGAGGCTTTATGTAGTCAGGACCCCCTCCCCCCTTTATCTCTCTCTCTCTCTCTCTCTCTCTCTC
>NW_004797633.1:210031-214062 GCF_000002075.1 Aplysia californica | reverse complement strand
TTGTTGTTGTTGTTGTTGTTGTTGTTGTTGTTGTTGTTGTTGTTGTTGTTGTTATTGTTGTTGTTATTGTCGTTGCTGTGTTGTTTACGAAAACTGAACTACAATGACACAGTATCGAGCATATTAGTGTAGGGAAAACAGTAAGACACACGGATTGAAACAATTAATTTGATGAGGAAAAGAAAAAAAATAGGACTAGTGGCGTCACCCACTCGCCTGCTCCTGAACTAGATATGCCGTTGTTATTGTCTTTTCTAATTTTTGACATCGGTAAAAAGGATCGATGGTGCTAAACTCACAGTATAGAAAAAGTAGGGAGAGCTAATATAAACTTGTTCGAATTAGAGTTTGAATAAAGGAAGAACAGTGACACGACGACAGTGGCCATAGCGTATTGTCGGAAAAAATCCTTCTCACAATAGGATAATACAAACTGGGAGTTTTAAAATAGTGAGCGTTCCTTGCTGCAATTTACAAACAACTGTTATTGCACTTTAAAACTATGCACACAATCCACCTCTAATTTATCAAAGATAATATGCTAATAACGTTATTACATAAGAAAATATCTAGAATCTACATCCACATCACTGAAAAGGTAATAGAGTTAAAGGATTCAAATGGCAAAGAACAACTTTCGACTATCTAGACATGTACCTTTCACTGCAGTTTCTGTTCTTTTCCCCAATACGATGAGCGCATGGAAAAACAATAATTGCATTCACAATTCACTATCTTTGATTTTCGACAGAAGCTTTTGGTTTTCAACACCGAAAGAGTTCCACGCTCTGAAATACAAGCTTACACAACAAAAATAGAGCAGGTACAGTTGATACAGTACTGGTTCAGTAAATTATTCCGTGAATGAAGCAGGGGACAGGGGGTATTTTTCCACGAATGTAAACTGGACAATATTACATAAATGCATCTCAGGCGAATAAAAGTGAACTTCCATAGTCAACTGTCAACTGGGTTTTAAAATATCATAATTGCATGCTGGAAAAATCACAGCCGTCACTACGTGTACATTCTTCTCTTGTTTATTTTTGAATAGTATGAGAGGAAAGTGTTAAGGGCGACCCAGGAAAATGACGCTTGGAAACGGAAAGGGGGTCATGCAATGAGTGTTGCCGTATCTGACATCTCTCTCTCTCTCTCTCTCTCTCTCTCTCTCTCTCTCTCTCTCTCTCTCTCTCTTTAGTTCCACCACTCCCTTTTCTCCACCCCCCAACCTTCCTATCCTCAACTCGATTTTAATAGAGGTATCGATTATAACAGCGATACCTATAACTATTGTTCGACTTTGCGAAAGGCAAATAAGGCCCTGTATCTTTTTACAACGTTGAGAAGAGATCTGGCATCACACAATGAGGCAAGCATGGAGCCTATAGATCAATAAACCCAATATCCGACGAATGTAGCAATTTTTAGTTTTACAGATAATTTCAGCTTTACAGAAACATACAACTTTTAAACAAAGACAAATAGGGGGCTTTTTAGTGTTCTTTTTTACTTGAAATTGAAATGAGCAAGATAGTTGAGTACATGCAGGGAAGCACTCCAACAAAACAACGGCCAATAGTGAAAGGGAAAAGTACGACAGACGGACAGAAGCAAAGCCGGGAAAGAAAAGAAATCAGAATCGTGGCGTTCCCTAACTGCCCGCAAAGTTGTTGTACAGACATTCAAACTGAAATATTGTTATAAAAGTAATAAAATACTCTGAGTAAGTTTATTACAGCCTCTTTTGAACACACCATTTAGTCTGAAATAAAGAAGAGCACATGGAGCAATAGTGGTTATTTTACGCAGGTAGGAAACAAACAGCCAGACAGAGACAACGAGGGAAAAGAAAAGAGGTAAGAACCTAAAACAGGCGCTCTCCAACTAGCCGGCTGAGTGACTTATAAACCATCTGGGTATTAAATGTAGATGTTTTACACCCCTATCGACAGAGACTAGATGATTTAGGAGGCAGGCTTCGACCCTACCTATCAGAGCCAACCTCGGCAGACAGAGTTACAACGTCTCAGCAGAATGATGGAGATATAACTCGATTAAAATTCTCCCAAAACATGAATCGAACTTCGATTTTCTGCTTGGGACGATGAAGCACCTTACAGCGAAACCACAAACACAGATACAGTAGTCGATCTTGAGGGTTAGTATCGCCACAAAACATCGGTTCGACAAACAAGAAAATAATAGAGGTCACGTCTGGTAATTTTCGAGTCGTCATCTCCTGTTTCTCCTGTTCGGTTTCTGGCACCAAGGTCTGACCGTTGACCTTTGTGTCAGAGAGTCTGCTGTCGGTCTGTTCAGAGGTGGAGGGCGCCAGAACACCCAGGAAGTGGACGTAGGGAAGGCCGTTACAACCGCCACAAAAAATACAATACAGCGAGATACAGACAAAACGGAGTGGTGACGGAGGCGGAAAAGTTTTGAATTTCATAAATACAGAAGTTCCTAAAAAGGCCAACCTGATTTTCATAAGTAGAAAAGTTCCTAAAAAGGCCAACGCAAAAGGTCTATGACCGTGGCTGATGAAGTTTAGCTTGGAAAATGAGTATCACATTGAAAGGGCGGGATTTCTTGTTTTATACAGCAAACAATTTTGACAGGCTCTAGTTCAAGCTGGTGGTACGCTGCTGAATGCTATAATACTGAAGCACTATCTTTGACTGAAGTACGTTACAATGTGAGGTTTTCCAATTAATGCTACCAAGTTACTACATATTACAAACAAGGTCTAGCAACCTTTTAAGAAAACATTTGAATAAACGTGAACGATACACAAAGTAGACAAGAATATGTTTTCAGTAAAAATTAAAGCACACGTACACAATAACAGTTATTTAGAGCAAGAAAAATGTACAACAGGTATAGTCAGGAAAAAAACTGTAAAAGAAAAGAGCGGTGTGTCCTACTAGAGATTTAATTACAAGGTGTTCAGGTGTCTAACGGTGAGATAATGAATACAAGGTTTGGCACGTTTCCAATAAATCCCCGTTTTCAAAACTGCATCAATATTGACGACAGGAGCAATTTATTTATAGACTTAATTTCCATCTCATATGGGACGGAAGATGGCTAATAAATTGTCTTTAAAAATTCAAGTAAAAAAACAAAACGAACAAATAATAACAACAGACAACCCGATGACGGTTCGAACCACGATCGCCCTTACTGAAGCCCGATATGATACTAGTAGACCCAGCAGAGTACCCAAATGAAAAAGTCAAGTAGCAGGAAATGACCTGTGCATATAGTTCACGGATAAGAAATGTCCGGGCTATTAGTAGATTGGCCAAAGTTCAGACATGGGCCGAACGCCAGGAAAGGTGATGAAAACCTGAACATTTGCTAAAATTAGACGCAGACCAGTGCAGAAACCGTTGGATCAAAGTATGGTGGAAAGATTCCGAACAGGCATCTGTGGTGTAGCTGTTAAGCGCTTCAACGTCTCATGCAAAAGACTTGAGTTCAATTCCTGTAAGGAGAGATATTTTATCGACTGTCTCCGCCTTTCTGCTGCGACGTTATATGACTTTCAGCTCGAATTGGCCCAGACAGGAATGGTCGCACTGGTCTCCCTCATGATCTAAATTGTATCGATGCGAGCGTAAAACACATTCATTTAAAAATAGGTCCGGAATGTATTGAACAGAGGATTGTCTCATTCTGAACAGGGGTTAAGGAGATTGAAGACATTTCGATGACAAGCTCGCCGTCAGCAGAAGTTATCGTAAGTTATTGTGTTGTGCATGTTTAAGTCTCCCATCAAGACACTTTTGATCGCGCCAAAGTGAACTGCCTGACTAGGACAACCTGGGAACTGTGGTAAACATTTCAGTAGAAAGACAGACTTGCTTAATGAAATTCATTTCCTCTTCGGAATCGACCTCAAGAGGCTTTGCTTGCGATGTAAACCTCCAGAAGATGACACCACAGACGCTGGTGCTCTAGGAATTTGAATCGATAGATAGATAGATAGATAGATAGATAGATAGATAGATAGATAGATAGATAGA
>NW_004797633.1:208390-209503 GCF_000002075.1 Aplysia californica | reverse complement strand
CCCCCTCTCCCCCTCCCCCTCCCCCTCCCCAGCCGACCCCAAAACACTGCATGCACTCCCAATTTTGTATCCCGTTTTTGTTGATATTTATTTTTCTTTGCTCTATTTAACTCCGGACTCGAAAATAAAAACGTGCTCCCACAATTTTGTCCACCTGGGTTTCTTTAGTAGTAGTAGTATAAGGTTTTACGGCGCTCGCAACTGCTAAGGTCATATGAGCGCGCTGGGTTTCTTTCGTTTTTCTCCTATCTTCTAACCGCCAAATGAATGCTTCTTTTTTAACTTCCAAACAAAAAAATGCTGCATACACTGATAATTTTGTCTCCTCTCTTTTTGTCTCTGTCCGCATTTCTTTCTGTTTTAACCGTCTTCCTCTATCTAGGTCTATTGATTTGTTTGTCTACTGTGTATTTATACCAGACACACTTCTCTTTTAGTTTTAGTAGAGTTTTACGGCGCTCGCAACTGCATAAGGTCATATGAGAGCCAGACGGAAGATTAGAGGTGTTACAAGAGTCAAGAGAGTAACAAACATAAAAAAGAAGAAGGGGGGATAAGGAAGATGGATGTTTCATAGGAAAGAAGAAGCAAACCACACCAGAGCACCCGCCAACCACCCACACACACTTCTCGTCTTTGTCTGGATCCAAACTTCTTATTCTCTTCTCTTTTCAAAGCATATATCCGTATTTTGAAAGTGTTTTAACGCCTTCGTTGACTTAATCTAGATCATTTAGGAGGCACGCTTTGATCCTGTTTATCAGGGCCAACCCAGGCCGAGAAAGATAACTCAATCCAGCAGAAAAACTGGGGTACTCGATAAAAAAAATGACCAACTCAGGAATCGAACTCGGGTTTCCTGCGTGTAACGGCAAAGTGCCCGTATGTACATGTTCATGATATATACATATAGTACGTCCATACGTATGCACGCGCGTGCGCGCGCGCGCGCGCGTGTGTGATTGTGTGAATGCGTGCGTGGGCGAAGAATATAGTTAATAAGAGTGCCTATGTATGCTCATGATTATACTTATGTGCATGTGCTTGAGAGAGAATGAGTATGAGAGAGAGAGAGAGAGAGAGAGAGAGAGAGAGAGAGAGAGAGAGAGAGAG
>NW_004797633.1:198959-204026 GCF_000002075.1 Aplysia californica | reverse complement strand
AGAGAGAGAGAGAGAGAGTTGGGAAACAGAAGAGTAGAAGGGGATCCTGCAGAGACATAATAAATAAACGTCAAGCGCAAGCGAGATAACTGTTTTCAATAACCCCACTCTAGCACTCAGATTACGACCCCTTATTTAGCAATGTTTCATCTGATAGGATCACACCAAGGCTTTCTTAATCTAAGAAAGTCTGGGCTCGCACCCTTATTTCTCTTACCATGGAGAAAGGAGAACCCAACTCCCAACTTCTAACACATCATACATTTTGCAATCCCGCAAGACTACATTCCCTGGATAGATTTACATTCTGAATGCCTTCTAAAATACCCAATGGCAATACTTTTTCGGTCACATCTCCTCTCATTGGGATTTCGTGATTACTTTTTTTTCTGCATTTGAATCCGTATAATAATATGAATAATATTTGGTATGATTCCTTCGAAATTTTCAGTGCAATCTTTTTTTCGCCTTTACCCATCTTTTGAAACATACTCATTCACACCGTTTCATTTACGCTCATTGCCAAATCTCCCTTCCTTTCTTTTCTGATACACGTGGGGAAAAAACATCCGCTTTTCATCAGGCATGAAAAGTACACTAATCCCAGGAATAATTATTATTAAAGAAGGTTTAGCAGCGTTCTATTATTTTTTTCAGAGTAAATAAACACATCAGATCATACGCATAAAGTCCTGTAAAAGTTGGAAGGCCTTTTGTGTATACATATACAAGTATCGATGGCTTACAAAGGCTGGGAAATGAAACTGTTAAACGTTTGAAAGAAACAATTTGAGAATACGGGTAAGTGGTAAAGATAAAAATAATCCCACAGAAGAGATGGAAAACCAAAACTTTAACGATAACATGTTACGTTACGAGGTCTGCTGCAATCCTTGTTGTGGCTGCTGTTAGTGCCCTTGGCTTTGCTGATGCTGTTGTTCATCTTGTTGTTTCCTGCTTCATCAGTTGCTGTTTTGTCCAAGTCTGTATTTAACCTCTTCACTGCTGTGTAGACGTATGCACTCGTTTGTGTCTTCTAAAACTGGTTCACTGCCATTGTACCGTTCTGACCATAAAAGGAACTTTAAGCAGCTGTACTAAGTACGAAGTTTTAGGAAGGTTTCGGAGATTTATGGCACTTGCAAATCAATAAGGTTATATATTTGTCGAAGGTTAGAGGTGAAACAAGAGATAAACACAAAAAGGATGAGAGATGAGGACGATATGTTTGATAGGAAAGAAGAAGCAAACCACACAAGAGCACACACCAACCACCCACTAAAACAAATTATAGGTTCACATAGTGGGGAGCCGTGGCCATTGTACACGATCAGTCAAAATATCCAAAGGACAAAAATACTACATCAGTGAAAACGGCGAGTTATTTCTTGAGATCGAGAATCGTCGGGCAAAAGAGGGAAGAAATATTGAAAAACAAATCTGATTTTGAGCGCGGGAGAGCAACAGAGATAATAATGTGGCGATTGGGAAGGGGGAGGGTGGGTGTTGGGGGAGGCCGTATGGGAAAAGAGAAATGGAAAATGGAGCTCAGAAATGAACTTCCTGTTATGAAAGCAGTTGCGATAAATTTGACTGAGACTGAAAGGGAAGAAAGAAAGTGGCGGAAGAGGAAATATCAACAGCCATATTTGGGGTTGGAGCTGAGACACAAACATGGATTTTTGTTTTGTTTTTAATATACTTGTTTGTTTTGCGCCTTCATCGAAACAATCTAGATCATTTCAGAGGCGGGGATCAACCCTCGGGCTAAACTAGGCTAAAAATAAAAGGGATGCAACGTCCCAGCAGAAAGACCGAAGCGACTGAATAAAAATGAATTGAATATCGAAAGGACTGGGCTAGTTTCCAGAAACAACTTTAAAGTAGCACAGGAGTTCTGTGATCTATCGATTGCGCATCACTCACATGATGACGGGTCATTCGCCGGTCGGAGCTCACGAGGACATCCAGGAATTTCTAAGTGCGTGAAAAATACAATTATTTCTGCCCCCCCCCCCTTTCTCCTTTTCCCGCTTTCTTGCTCATGACTATAGCGGGTAAAGAGATCTTGGAGTTGCGTTCAGCGGTATGAGCAAGACTATGTGACATAATTCTGTATCGGCACTGACCAGCGAATTCATGCGTTTTGGAGGCAGAGAAATTACATTTCCTCTGCTGGGTGAAAGGTTCATCAGGAGAGAGAGAGAGAGAGAGAGAGAGAGAGAGAGAGAGAGAGAGAGAGAGAGAGAGAGAGAGAGAGAGAGAGGTTCATCAGGAGAGAGAGAGAGGAGAGAGAGAGAGAGAGAGAGAGAGAGAGAGAGAGAGAGAGAGAGAGAGAGATTTATTTTTGTAAGTGTTTTACGGCGCTCGCAACTGCATAAGGTCATATGAGCGCGCGGGACACACTAAACTTTTTCAGTTGGTAGGAAATTTTGAATTTTGCCCAGGTGGCGGCCGAAGCCTACTCTTATCGATTTTAGACCACCAAGAGATCTTCAACGTGCACAACTTGCACACGGGACCTCCGAGATTTTTCGCCCTTGTCTGAGAAGGCTAGGTGTAGATCTTTCCTACCAGAAGATCAGGGGTGTGGCTGAGAGACATCAGTAAGAAGAAGCCAATGAGTAGCAGTAGAAAGGCTGCAGAAAGAATCAGGAGCCCAGAGGAGGGGGCAAAGGAGGTGAAGGGGTGGGGGGCAGAAAGAGGAGACGAAAGCAGACGACAGAACATTGCTAGAGAGAAGGAAAGGAGGTGATAGGAGACAAATTTAGACAGAAAGAAAGAGAGAAAGATATACAGATAGACATACAGAGAGAGAGAGAGAGAGAGAGAGAGAGAGAGAGAGAGAGAGAGAGAGAGAGAGGGAGAGAGAGAAAGAGAGCGGGAAACAAAGAAAGAGAGAGAGAGACAGAGAGAGAAAGAGAGAGGGGAGGGAGGGAAAGACAGAGACAGCAGGAGAAAGAGCGAGAGGAAACGAAAGGGAGTGTGTGGAAAGGAAAGAGTGTGTGTAAGAATAGATGTATATGTGTATGAGTGTATGTGTGTGTGTGTGTGTGTGTGTGTGTGTGTGTGTGTGTGTGAGTGTGTGTGTGTGTGTGTATGTGTGTGTATGTGTGTGCGTATGTGTGGGTGAGCAGGTGTGAAAGTGAGAGAGAAAAAGAGAGAGAGAAAGAGAGAGAGAAAAAGAGAGAGAGAAAGAGAGAGAGAAAGAAAGAGAGAGAGAAAGAAAAAGTCAGAAGGAGAATGAGAGAGAGAGAGAGAGAGAGAGAGAGAGAGAGAGAGAGACCGAGAGAGAGAGAAAGAGAGAAAGAGAGGGGGAAAGACTATAGTTTAACCTGGCTTTGATGGAATTGGCCGTTGATGGTTGGAGTTTCATTCTCACATGAATGAAAGATCTTAAGAAAAAGTACTCAGTCAGTGAAAGGATCTGGTAGGATTTTTAAAAAAAAGATCTTAATTAACAAAAGAAAAAACAAACAAACAGAGTTCTTATTTCTTTACTATTTAAAACGTATCATATAATATTTTGAGAGGAGGATCCTCTCGCATACAGTCTAAATAAGATGTTTGCTAATTCATAAACAGCACACGTTGCTTTTTAACATGTTTTGAAGAAATCCAAAGCGTTATAATATTTGCGAATACGAAATTTTGAAGTCAGGGCACAGCTATCTGGGCGTTGTGGTTAAAGTAATCACCAAAATATTGCATCAAAAACAGCCTTATCCGAATACAATTAATAGTTATGAGTTCTGTTTCTTGAGAGTTGTAATTTCTGTTGGTATAAAGTATGCAACAGGGGATTCTCTCGCATACAGCCTCTCTCTCCCTCTCCCACCACCACCCCCTCTCTCTCCAATTCTCTTTCTCTATCCCCCTCTCTCTCTCTCTCTCTCTCACACACACACAAACACACACACACACACACACACACATACAAAGCACACACACACACACACACACACACACACACACACACACACACACACACACACACACACACAAATCCACAGTATCGCTGGAAAGAGGTGAAAGAAGAAGAGTATATGGAATCACCCATCAACAAGGCGCGAATTAAGAAATTAAGAAGCAAAGGCAAGATTTAAAAAAAAAAGATTCTATCTCTCAAGCCGCATTTAATCTCAATGGTGGTCAAATAGCTAACCACAAAAGCCTGGGGGAAATGCCACTTACTCTACAAATTAGGTTCTACATGTAGATCTTTATCAGTCCTTCTAGAAGTGTCATCCGTATCAGATTTCGCCATGAAACACGAGAAACGCAGAAACACTATCCAGCCTTGTAGTAAATCTGTAGCCAGAGTTTTTAGAAGGAAAATCCACAGCTTTTTCGATGGTCACTGCTGTAAAACTGTTCTTTAAGAGCTACTACATGTAGTACCAACCTTCTCCATTTGTGTGAATATATGCCCAACTTGCGAAAATTACATATTGCCGAAAAAAATAATTAAAAAAAAAAAAAAATCTTAACCAACTCACAAAAGCAAAACCTTGTAGATATCATGAAAATTGGAATGTTGTGCCCAAACATCGTAGTTTGCATTTTCGCGGATAATGATATTTGTGGGGGAATATAGCAGCACCAGTTTTACCGTAATGGAAGCCAAACGGTAAAGAGTCTTGTTTTCTCGACTACTTCTTTCTGCTCCAGCGAGGCGCGGGTAGTAAAACAATAACACCAGTGCGTAAGTGTATTTTGTCTAACGTCGCTGCGTGACCTCTGCCGACCCTGCAGTGGACAGCCCAGACCACAGAGTTGGAGAAAGGACAGAAGGTGAAAACTGAAACATTGCATTGGTTTTTGTTTGTTTGTTTGTTTGTTTTAGAAACCGTTTTACGGCACTTACAACACAAGTAGGTCATATACGTGCAGAAGATCAGCGGTGTTACAAGAGAGTAACAAGCACAAAAAGAAGAAGAGAGAAGGACGACAGCTGTAGCTGTTTGATGAGAAAGAAGGAACAAACAACACCAGAGCACCCACCAATCACCCAGGAAGTGGGCTTCACTCCCCGTGCAACACTGTATGATTATTTAAGGTGTAAGG
>NW_004797633.1:196673-198707 GCF_000002075.1 Aplysia californica | reverse complement strand
GTGTTGGACACAGAGAAGTTCGAAATTTTATAGAGGTGACACGCACACTGAAGGTGAAAAGTATACCTGACTTTCGTTTAGTGCTGCCCAAACATGGGACTGCTTCTCTTCATGCAACCCGAAAACTTCGCAAGGATAGCCAGCTCTTAATGCTACAGCACTTTCTGTATTTTTTCTCCCAGTTCTATAGACCAGACAATAGATGGGAAAAGACAGAGGACGACGGGAGCTGTAAACTTTGTCATGGGTCAGAGGTCAAACATAGCCGACAGGGGTTGGTAGTCAGCGACTTACGTTGTTAATACGTGTAACCCCGTCCACGTGCTTGTGTGACTGTTAAATAATGCACAGGCATGCTCCGCCGAAAACTAACCGCAGCTATTAACACCTCTTTTCTGAGTGCGAAGAAGCATATCGACACAATAACCGTCATTCAATGCAAGGAAGGTGTGCGGCACAGACATAAAGAAACAACGAAGCGGAAGAAAAGGATTAAGACCTTTCAGTGGAACCCTCCAGCCACCTGCCTCAGCTAGTTGTGACAGTGAAATATGTCACGTAAAGTAGACGAACCTCTGCAGCATTAGCAGTCATCAAGGGGTTTTTGTAGTTTGAGTTAAAAGAAGCACATCTATCGACACAATAGCGGCCATTTTGGGCAAGGAAAAAGTACACAAGAGTCAGCGAGCAAGAGGGGATGAAAATGCGTAGGAATGACCTATGGCGATCTTCAATCAATCATATATTTCATTAAGACACCCCCCAAAAAAAAACCAAAAAAAAAACAACAACCCCAAAACAACCCCGCCCACTACCAAGGAAAAAAGACTTCTATGAAGTCAATAACAATCAAATAAAAATAGCAACGACATTTTTACCTGACAGTCTTCGAGAACATGCAACAGTAACGGTAAATTGTGCGCAAAGCCCTTTCCCTTTCAATCTCAGTACATTAATGAAATAGGCACGGCCTCTTTCCTTAACGTTGGAGTTTTAAGCCTTCTTCTAGTTAGTTTAGGTTTTACGGCGCTCGCAACTGCTTTAGGTCATATGGGAGCCAAGGGGTGGATGTCAACAGAGAAGTCCATTCGGGGAATCAGGCTTACCAAAGATGCTACTCCCTCCTGCTCACCTCTCTAGCCTCAACGGCACAAAGTCTGCTTCGACTATTACGGCACCCGGAAATAGCAGTTCACAAACATTTAAAAAAGTGGAGGAAGCCTTCTTCAACATTAAAGGATAGATCAAAGGAGACAAGCTTCAACCCTGCTGCCATGGCTTACTCGGGCTGAGAGGGACACAACGTCCTGGCAGAAAGACTGAGATACATACTCGGATAAGATTCTCTCCCATCGCCAATCGACGGCGAAGCGCTATAGATTCTAAACCGTAACACCACAGACGACGGCCAGGACGTCTGATTGAACACATATTCTGCCCAAGGATGACCAAACGCCTTTTTATTTCATTCGTGGTGCCAATTTTTGTATTTGCTGAATCGACAGTCCGATCAGTTACCCTACTTGTGTGAAAAAGTCAAAGTGAAACTGCGACTACTTTTTGAACAAGTCAGCATTCAAATTTCGGAAGAGTGTTTTTTAAAAATGTTACGCTGGAAAAAAAACCCCGCCCGTTTATCTTAAAAGTTCTGTGAGTAAGAAAAAGGCGTTTTGTAAGCATACGGCAAAATTCTGGTTGACCGAATCATGTGGAGGGAAGCCACACAGGCTCTCAACTCGCACTCAAGAATGACGAAATACTTTTATCGTCGGGTTGACGTCGGGTGGTATGCACCACAGTTCAACATGTTACCAAGAGATGTGATAGAGCTCCCTTATAGGGCTGTGCATTTATGATGAATGTCGTACTACAAATTGAAAGAGGTTTGGGTAAAAGACAGATTAGAGCAAATCTTAATGAAGAATTGCTATAGCTGGTAAGAACAGATACTACACTTTGATCTTATCCAAAAGGCCGAGAAGCGATAATGACGGAATGGTGAAAAACAAATAGAAAAATAGTATCCCCCCCCCC
>NW_004797633.1:194966-196434 GCF_000002075.1 Aplysia californica | reverse complement strand
CACACACACATACACACACTCTCAGTGATATAAAAAAAATAACTGAAACAAAAATAGCAACAAAGACGTTCTTAGTCTCAAAGCCATGCTTAAGAAGCAGCTCCCAAAGTCATATGTCATCAGTGACTCCCACTGTGTGTCAGAAGGGGGTCGTCACAACTCAGTATGGGTGTCCTGAGACTGGATTTAGCCTCAGATGACAACACGCTGTTCAGTTTAACAGTTTGTTACCTTATAATTCCAAAATTCTATCTGAAATTTTTAGCCCTTTTGAGTTACTAAGCCCGTCAGGTCAGAGAACAATAGTTCTATCTGATCATCAAAATCCTCCGGCTATTCGGAGTCATTATCAAGATATTCAAAGAATTGCATTCTGAAAAGCTTGACATGTGAAACTCGAATTTTTTGTACGTCAAATTTATCAAAACTAGGTACTGAGCAGAAAAAACTGTAGTTCTAGGGTAGCAAGCTGGTAAGAACACTGATCTTCAAAAACATTCTTATGGATATTCGGGAAATACCTTGCTGTTTGAGTATTGCTGCTCAAACTTAGCTTGAACATTCGCCAGTTATAATGCGCTGTTCAATAAGATTGTGGTACGCAAGACTGAGGTGCCGGCGACCCTGGGTCAAATCCCTAACGGAGCATCATTGAACCTTGGTTTTTTTTGGTTGTTTTTTTATGGGGAGGTTCGAGGCTCCCCGTCTACTTAGCGTGCTTCTGTTGGAGTGTGGTGGGTATACAACGGATATCCTGTTTCCTTATCGACTATTTGACCTAAACGGAAAGTTTAATCTCTCATAGGAGTGTTTTATGTGAATGAATATTAGAACGTACTGACACAAAGAAACTTAACAATTCTGGCAGTGTGGCAGTTTTTAAAATAAAGTCTCAAAGTAGAACTCAAATAAATAGATTCCCAAGTGTTTAATTCACTGTGGGTAAAGAGAGGCACATCGGCCCAATAGCAGTCATTTCATACAGAAAAACAAGATAGACACGTAGAAATAATAGCGGAAAAATGAAGAACGAGGAGGTACTACCAGTGCCGACCTCTCTCGACTCACCAGCTCGAACCAACGGGCACCGCTCACCCGTTCGAACGAACGGACACCGCCCCCTCCCCCCTCCCCTCTCACTCCTTGGAAAGAAGTCCCTCTACTGCTCCTAATCCTTGGCCCAACCCACTATTCTGCTTCCGGTTAGGCAGATAGCAGCCATCATTACTCTGGCATTACCGTTAGTCGGTACCGTAAAATTGTTGAGAAAATTGGATCTTATGAGAGGATTACCGCGTAATGGGGTCAGAAGGGGCAAAAGCACGGAGGTGTCTTTGTTGTTCTTTTTAAAGGAGGAAGGAAAAGGGAGACAAAACTATATGATATCATAATTTGTAATTTCGCGTTATTTTCTGGCAAGGGAGTGGGGGTGATTTGAGAAAAGAGGTTGAGAAGGGGGGGGGGGGGG
>NW_004797633.1:190423-192693 GCF_000002075.1 Aplysia californica | reverse complement strand
AGAGAGAGAGAGAGAGAGAGAGAGCATCAACCAGCAATGCTTTTCTCTAAAGCCACAAGCAAAGGGAATAAGAGGGGACGGAGGGATGGCGAGCTGAGCTACCTCCACAAAGACCAAGGTTTTTCACGTCAGCCGGAAACTCGGCGGCGGAACTTGGACACTTGGAAAGTTTTGGAATATCCGCGGGATCGCAGAGAATACCATGAAGTCTCTGTAGCCGCTCGGCAGGGATAGTTTACGGGCGAAGGTCCTTTCAGGTCACACTACCCACACAACTTTCATTGTGTACACAGTCGATATTTTCGTTGAGGGTTGTCGTTGTTGATAGCGTTCGTCCATGTCGTTGTTGTTTTGTTTCTGTTATTGTTTCATGTAGATTTTTTTACCGTTTTTGTGTCACTAGCTATTTTTGCTGTTGTTGATATTGTTAGTCTCTGGTGATATTGTTATCGAAATTCTTGCTTGATTGTTACAGCTGGTCCTATCACTGTCATAACAAAAACTTTAAAGCAACACATATCTCTGGGAATTAAACGGACAAAAGCAATTTTATGAAATGATTAAAATACAATAATAGCACAATATGTATCAATAGTTTCAGTTTGACGCATGAAAAAATTGAAGTACATGCAATACTGGCACACACGACATAATGTTTCCTTTTAAAAAGGGCTGTACGTATTACGTGCCACAGATTAACACATTGACTGGAAACATCCAGGGGAAAAAAGAAACAGTTGTGTGTAATCAGGTAGTAGATCAACATTTCTGTACACGAAAAAAGAAGCTTTTTTTCTGTTGCACCAAATATCACAAACACCACCAACAAACCTTCTTGGAGAGCAGAGCCTGCAGTTGACTGAAGATACCCATCTTGCCTTTCAATCTTTTTTTCCCCAGAAGCAGCGCCAGATGTGCCAGCTAGATGGGTGAAGTCAGAGTTTGATTCTAGACAGTGAGTCTGGAATTGTCATACTCCGTTTTCCAAAGTGTATTTGAATAAACAACAGAACTCACACGACGGCTGACACTATCACACGAATTTGATCAAAGAAACACTTTTTTTTTGTCCTTGAAATGAACGTGCGCTGCGGTAGTTCCCTGTCCTTGAAGAAATGTCTTTTATTATCAGACCATCATCAGAATGAATCAGCATAAATCTTTGGCACAGCCCCAAAATTGTCTCTGGGAGTCTGAAGTATTTGTTACACAGATACAACTTGCAAAAAATAACTGTTGAATAAAAGGATGTGAACAGGTTTTAAAGTTCTTTTGCAATATGCGACAAAAATATAACTTTTTAAGCTACACGTTAGCGTAACATAAGGACAATATAAGTAAAGTATCTTCATGTACGATCAAATTTCTTGTCACCCGCTAGTGATAAAAATTACAAGGCATTCGGCTCTGAACTAAGAAAGGAAGATGTCCAGACGGAAAATATTGTTTTCGTGAACTTTTCTATTGTAAACCTACTTCCAAGCAAAATATTCCTTTTTAAAAACTGTAAACACTTCCAAAACCTCCCTATCTACGCTCGTTTCTGGGTTTCGCTCTTGACAGATTCGTAGCGGAAGAGAAAAATTAAGCTCATGTGTCCCTCGCGGCATCACTGGGACCCGACATCCCAGGCAAAATGTTTATTTATGCAGCATTGACCACGGACACGGGAACCACAGTCCTGGCCCCATTGGCCGTGAAGACGGGGACTATTTTGTCGCTCCGGAACTGCCCGAATCCTCTTGGTATCGATTTCTTAGATATTTAGGGTGTCCGTGAACGCTTGAAAGAAGAGGACTCAGTTTGATTCGTCAATGAAAAAGACGGGAGAGGGCGCCGGTTGGTGAGGGAATAACAGGGAAGGTGATGGGTGAACGATAAGGGAAATGACGGAGAGAGGCAAAGACAGACAGACAGACAGACAGACAGACAGACAGAAATACACAAACAGAGAGAGAGAGAGAGAGAGAGAGAGAGAGAGAGAGAGAGAGGGACGGGGGTATTCATAGCAGAGTGAGCGTGTAGAAACGTATGCATGCGTTTCAGTGAGTGTATGTTAGTTTGTATATTATATATGTATGCGCGCACGTGCGTGTGTGTGAGTGAGTGTGTGTGTGCGTGTGTGTGTGTGTGTGTGTGTGTGTGTATATATGTATGAGTGTGTGTGTGTTTGTGGTTGTGAGGGTATATGCGTTTGCATGTGTGTATAACTGTGTAAGAGAGGGAGATAACGAGAAAAACAAAGAGTGAAGATATATATATATATACAT
>NW_004797633.1:181480-188340 GCF_000002075.1 Aplysia californica | reverse complement strand
GGGCATCCTCACAGGGGGGCACAGATACTCGAGGAAATTTCTTTCCCAAGTGAGCAACGAACTGATGTCATTTGCGCGCAAAGTGAAGAACATAACCATCATAAAACAGGCACTGGTTGATAGCTTTTTAAAAGTGGTTTTAAATGTAGGTGTTTTACGCCCCTATCGACACAATTTAGATCATTTGGAAGGTGGGCTTCGATCCTGCCTGTCAGGACCAACCCGGCGTATGAACAGAAAATCTGAGATACTCGATACAATTCTCCACACTGGCGAATCAAACTCCAGTCTCCTGTGTGCGACGACGAGGCGCCTAACAGCTACACCACAGATGGTTGGTTTGTTGTGGGTTAAACTAGGACTAAATAGATAAGAAACTGACATCCGTGTTTCGATGTCTGCTGAAGTATCAGATCATGTGTATCAGAACCGATCTGTCATTGTATTCCAATTGTGGAGAGCCTTTAGCTTGCATGAAAAGTGGAGCACAGTCGGCAATATCATCAACTGACACACAGCTTTATGGCAGAGAGTTTTTTCCTATTTCAAAATGAAGGAAAAATGAATTGAAGTGAGATTTCTGGGAATTTCTAAGCATCCATAATATCAAAGTAGCTTGTCACACTTTATAGAGATTTTGATTGGCCTCAAATGACAGGTTTTATCACAAAACATTTAACGTTCTATCAGATCTCCAAAATATAATATTTAAAAGAAAACAATTTCAACGATACGTCTTGAAACCACGCCGTAATATTCCAGAAGTGCGGACAAATCCAAAGTTAAAACACACAAAATTCATCAATGAAGAAATAGTACAAACAACGACCGCGACGGAACTGTCAAATGTCACAGCTACCTGGAGAAGGTGTCGCTGGACTAGCGAGATAAACTGGTCTAGGGACGAGACAATGCAGAGGCCCTTGGTCCAAGATGTGGGCACACAGACACACAAAGACACACAATGTCTGTTGGCAATACCTTCCCGGGGCGGTGGAGCGCCCAGTTTGATCCCCACTAATGCCGATCCAGCAGGGAGCTCGGACCGGACCGGACCTTTCAGAATCTGACGACCTTGAGACGAGGATTACGTCTCGAAAATCCAAGATCTGCTGGACATTCTAGATTTTCGCTTATTTTTGCATTGTGTTACTCCTCGCTTTTGAGAAGGGCATAGCATGAGCACCTTGGTTGTTGGGTTTTTTTTCATATTTTTTAAAATTGTTGTAATTGTTTAAGGACGATTTTTAAATTAGTAGATTTTTTGTTGCTATTTCACTCCCCCTAAGTTATATTTTTCATGGGTGGCTGGACTGATGGACGGACAGACAGAAAGAAAGACAGACAGGTAGAGAGGCAGACAAGTATATAAATATATTATAGAGAAACAGGGAGGCAGAGAGACGGCGAATACTCACAGGGAAGGGTAGGAGGAGGCTTCGGTAGGGGAGTTATGGGATTTAGGAAACGCAAAAATGAAGGGTTTTGAAGAGTTCGAATCCCTTCCAACATCCTAGAAGTCTGCAACACAATAAAATACTTCTTGCAACACGAGAATTGCAAGATCGTCTAAATTATTTATAGAAGAACGAAATGGAGAAAAAAACCTATTTTTTCAAGCAGCACATTTCTGATCGATACCCAAATTTATTACCTTGGCCGAGGGAATAAAACTAAAATTTAATCAAACACCGTCTTGTGTCGCTCAGCCCAGATTTCTTTTTTATTTCACTAAAACTAGATGGTTTACTTAATTCTTCCTCAACGATACCATTGAGTGTATCTTGAACAACACTCTGAACTTTGGTCTTCCAATCGTGACTGGGATCTGATTCCTATACATACTTTTCCCCCAGGACTCTACTATTTTGATCCAAATTCTGTTTTTTGTTGCTTTTGTTTTCTTTTGTTTTTTCTGTTTGTTTGTTGGTTTGTTTTTTTTTTGGGGGGGGGGGGGTTAAGTATACGCCTTCCATATACGTATACTGTGTCAAACTGGAATGACTTCTACTTACACAATAATAATAATAATAATAATAATAATAATAATAATAATAATAATAATAATAATAATAATAATAATAATAATAAAGCAAAAGAAACAGTAACGAAAATAACAGCAACCGCAATAACAACTACAACAAAGATAACAAAAACAATAAACAGCAGCAATAACAATAGCGAGGCCGCTCTTCCTCCTCCTCCTCCTCCCCCTCTTGTATTCTCTGTCGCTCCTTGCTTCTGATTATTTATCTAGCAGAATGATAACAGCTTAGCTTAAAAAAGAACAGGTTCGGATAACGCTAACTGTTGAAAAGTTGAAAAAAGTAGAAGGATCAGACCACACCAGAGGACCACCCACCAAACTCCCACCACACTTCCCCTTGGGCTCAAGATAACGAAATAAAGGCATCTCCGCCAAACTACACCGGAACACTTGGCGCGCGCCGAGTTTGCCTGGCATCCCTATCAGTGTGTGTCCAGGCATTAGCCTTGGCTTGTCCCGAGAATTGAGGTGATGGTCAGCGTGCGTCAGTTAGCCAGTCGCCGACCTTGATACCCTCCTCTCGTGGGCTGGATTACGCTTACACGTCACCTCCTATTTAATAGGCTTAACAGACGAGGAAAACCCCCGCAAACGTATTTCCCTTTTCCTGTTCACCTCTTTTATTTAGCACCCTGCTCTCCGACCCGACTCTCCCCTCTACTCTAAGAATACTCTACATCTGAAGAATTTTCTACATAGTTGACTTGAGTAAACGCCTTATTTGCTGAGGCGTCCATCTACGTTTGCACAGACAAGATAAAGTGTTTACTCAAGAGAGATTTAAACAAAGCCCATAGCCTATTTCCCCTTATTCAAGAATGAGCAACTGTATAAGCAGCAGTTACATCTCCTAAACCTTCCCCTATAGGCCAAGAAAGAAGTAGCAGTTCACCAATCTTGGAGCACGCAAGAGTGAAGAGGTTAAGTTGAAATTGAGAGTACGACACGTTCGCACTATTACGACTTCTTTCGAAAGAAACAGACTAGTTTGTTGGTTTGAGTAAAGAGAAACACATCGACACAATAGTGATTATTTAGTGCTGAGAGAAAGTAAGGCAGACAGAAACAACAGAGGAAAAGTGAAGATGTAGTTTAGATCGTCCAGAAGCCGGGCTTCTTCGACCCTCCCCATCATGAAGCAACCATAACTGAGTGAGACTGTTAATTAAAATATACATTCCCATGTGGGAATCGAACCATGGTCTTCCATGAGCAACGGATAAGAGTATAACCACTACACCCAGATACCGGATTCATCTACGCCTTGCTCTTATATTATTCTTATATAAAAAAACCACCCTATCCGTCTTGCTCTCCCCCTTGTTCCTTTATTATAACTTAATACAACAATCGATTAGAACGGAAGAGAACAGGAGTCAAACATTGAAAACCACTATGTAACTGACAGCTGCCGTATCCTGAGCTTGACCTTTCATAGTCTGCTGTCCTTATGCTCTGGCTCCTTGTTGTGAAGCCTCCAGTTCGGCCAATGGTTTTAATCAATCTCCTGCGAAGAGGGGTCTTGGAGCCACTGACGGCCCATCTGATAGGACAAGACATTGATTTCATACGGCCCTGCCCCCCCTCCCCGCCCAACAGTTGCCGAAACCACACATTTGATACCATTCTACCCCCGAAGCTACTTTCCGCTGGCAGCTGTGAATTGCAAGAGCTCCCTCATATGCCCCTTACGCAGTTGCGAACGCCATAGAACTCTTACCAAACAGAACAAAACTGAATTACAAGAGAGGGAGAGTTGGATCGCTGGAAGACCAACTATAAGTCAGTCGGAAGATTTAACCCCCTCCCCCCACAAAAACAGAGACGACTCAGCTGCCAAATGGACAATAACAGCAAAGGCCCTGAAATGCATTTTATACTTTTGATTAGATTTGGCCTCATTACAGATTATCTGCCTTCCAGAAGACCGTCATTCTTTGTCGAAGAAGATTGAAAGCCGCCAAATGTGGTACAAAATGTATCTAGGGCGAACACACGGAATCTCATGGACAGAGTGGGAAAACAAATACAGAAGTGCTCAAACGACAAGACGAAAAAAGTCTCTAATCAGAACTATCAGGAAGAGACAGTTGAGATTCTTTGGCCACATAAATAGAACAAGGCTTAAGAAACTGTTACCGTCTACAAAAATAGAGGTAAAAGAGAGCAGAGGAAGAAAGAGAACAGCACAAACAGATGGTCTGAACAACTTTGTACTTTATGACAAACAACACGACAAGAAAATAAATGAGCTAATCAGGAGTACTGACAACAGGAGGAAAAGGGGTACCGGGTATCATGACTGTAAAAAGAAGAAGAAGAAGAAGCAGAAGAAGAAGAAGCAGAAGAAGAAGAAGCAGAAGAAGAAGAAGCAGAAGAAGAAGAAGAAGAAGAAGAAGAAGAAGAAGAAGAAGAAGAAGAAGAAGAACATCAACATCAACATCAACATCAACATCAACATCAGCACCAAAATCAACATCATCAACAACAACAACAGCAACAACAACAACAACACCATCAGTAACAACATCAAAAACAATTACAGCACCAGCAACAATAACCGCAACAAAGGCTTAGACAACAGCAATTTCAACACGAACGATCAACAGTCACGTAGTTGTTACAGAAGGTCAATTCCTCTCCAACTCTAAGTTAATACAGTCCCGCGAATGCCTTCGAACGTGTGCGATAATATTTCAGGAATGAAAAATTCCACGAATGATAGCGGCTCACATCTCCTAGTGAAAGTTACTGCGTGACAAAAGAGCCTTTTCGATTGCAATTGGGGATATTGGTTTAAGAGTCTGTCGGCACACGATTGGATAAAATCTTGGCCTTAGGGGGAGGAATCCGAAGCCGGGAATAAGGTCGACTGTGCGACAAGAAATGGGTGGAGGGGTGGCGGGGGTGTTGAGGAGGAATGTGTGAGCGTGTGTGTGTTAATGTGCGAGTGCGTGCGTGTGTTCGTGTGCGTGTGTGTATGAATTGGTGGGTCGTGTGGAAAAAAATATACACACATGTGTACACAATTTGTATAGCACGAGAGTTGTTTACGTGTGTTACGCAAGAAGGAACGTGTGTGTGCTAACAAATGAGATTAATTTTTTTTTAAAAATAATAAACTTAACGATCGCAGAAAGAAGAGAAAAGCTAGGGGTCAAGAACGCTTGTCGAATTCTTTCCCAGTGTTCAAGTGTCCTGCAATTTACAGGGAACATTGGAACTGACTTGAATTGATCTTAAAGAAAACGAGATTATCCGGCCAAGCAGTTCGTTCCATGTACCCCCCCCCCCCCCCCGAAAAAAGAACCCAAATTTATGTTACAGCACCGGACTGAACCGGTGTCTGTTGTGTATAGTTTGGTTCGTCGATGTTACGTGCATAAAACGCGAGTTCGATTTCCGAGAGTTAATTTTATATCAAGTATCTCAGTCGGTCAGCTGGATTGGTCTTGACAGGCAGGGGTCGGATAACCCGCCTCCAAAATGACACCAACTGCCCATAAACTTATTTACAAAACATAAGGTTGAATACGACTACATTTCCCCAGGGACAGTTCACATAAGAACAAAAAACAAAACACACACCATAAAAAAAAAACAATGTGAGAGACAGAAGTAGAGCGGACAACAGTAGGGCACTCACTCACCAACCAACTGCTGTGTGCATGAAAACATTGTAGAGGTGTTGGATCTCTGAACGACAGTGGGCTGAAGGCTGAAAGAACATTCCACGAAAAAACGAAAACGAAAAAAAGCCTCTTCCCAACATTAATCAAACCAGGTACCGTTGATGAATCGCATTTTCCCTCATAACGGAGGCCATCAACATAACAGATCATTTAGGTGCCGGACTTCGACTCTGCCTGTCAAGCCCAACCTGGGCTGAGAGGGGATATAATGCCCCAAAAGAAAGAAGGAAATACTCAATAAAATTTGCCCTACACGGGAGGTCTTGTTCATGAAACAGCGAAGTGTCAGACCTCTACACCATGGTCGCCGGAAAGAGTGTCGAGGGAAACAGAGGTTGTGAAGACCACGGGGCACTCACTAAACGTGAAGAAAAGCACAATAGAGTTCTGCACCTGGGTACTAATCTAATCGCCTTGTCATTATCTTGCCTTCGGGTACTTTGTACCTGGGCGAGCGAGTGATCGAGTCGGATGCTTGCGCTGCTCTTTCTAACTTTAAACTAAACCTTTGCGCAAGTCAAACATTTGCTTTAATCTTTGCTCTTCTATTTCGCTAGAGAAATAGTCTCATTTGCGGTCATCACCTGGCAATGACGGTCGAGCTACTCAGTTAAATTAAGGTGCTTGGATCCTTCGGGGCACTGGGCTGAAAGATAATTCCTCGAAAAACGAGAAGAAAACATCCATCGTTTATCGAGCAAGAAATAAACTTCCGTGAGGTTGATCACATTCGGCGCCAGCTAATACACACTATATTTTTATTTATTCTGAAACAAATGAAATATTAAGTCCCGAGAGCTCTGAACAGAAAACAATTTCACAGTCCGCTATCAATGTGATTGTAGCAATAGTACAATTTCTATACTTTTCTTTCGTGCAACTGAATAGCATTATGTCAAGCAATCCTAACTATGAGTGACATTTTCCAAGTCCGTTCTCAGTATAAGTGTTGCAAAACTAAACTCTATTTCTGGTTGGCGGGTGCTCTGGTGTGGTTTTCTTCTTGTTTCCTATCAAACATCTATCGTCCTTATCTCTCCTCCTTCTTTTTGTGTTTGTTGTTACACCTCTAATCTTCTGCACTTATATGACCTTATTGTATTACAAGTGCCATAAAACAC
>NW_004797633.1:176141-177856 GCF_000002075.1 Aplysia californica | reverse complement strand
AACTTGATCTAGAGGCACAAAGCATTTTGATCTCCGTTGGAGACGTCTCCGACTAGATACTGCGCTTTATTGGAGCAACTAGATACATGTATTTAGAAGACTGCTGATCATCAGCCGCGTTTGTGTATGACACAATTTCTGGTATGGAACCTGTCCGTCCAGCCTGGAACGCATATTACATCCTTACAGCATGCATCATAATACCATTAAGTTACAATCTGAATACTGAGTATGTATCTAGCTTAACATTATTATTGTTTATATTATTGTTCATTTATATTATGTATGTGACTGAGCCTGTTTTTGAGTGCAAGCATACTGCGTGTGTGTGCATGTTTGTGTGTGTGTGTGTGTATGTTTGTGTGTGAGTGTGTGTGTATGTGTATGAGTGTGTGCGCGAGCGTGTGTGTATGTGTGTGTGTGTGTATGTGTGTACGTGGTGAAACTCGAAACCAATGTGCCAGGATCTGGACAATAAAGATGCATCCTATCTTATTTGGCAGAGAGTCAACCATGAAAACAATCCTCACGGGATGATGATATTATGTATGATAAATCAACAGAGTACAAACACTGTCGTTCTCAAAAACTAAACACGGCCAGCTAAGATTTCTCTGGAATACAGTAAATATTGTCTCGATATCTCAAAATCTACACTGCTTTGGGAACAGCTGTGTTCTTCGCGGAAAAGTGGGAAACTTTTGTTAAAAAACTGTAGTAGTAAGAGAGACAAATTTGTACGCCCCCATATACAATTTAGGTCTTAAGGATAAGGAGGCAGACTTTCAACCTTGCTTGTTAGAGCCGATCCGGGCTGAGAGGAATATAACATCCAAGCAGAAAGACCGAGATACTCAATAAAAATGTTCACCCCACTCCGGAATCAAACTGGTCTTCTGCAAGCAACAGCGAAGTGCCTAACCGCTACATTAGGACGTCGTTTTGGGAAACTCGGACACTGCGGAAACATTTAGAGGCTAATTACCAAAGAAAGTGCACCTGCAATAACCAGTGATAAATCCAACACTAGAATCTTCACAACACACGAAAAGCCATCACATCTCTGAAAACAACAATTAATAATATGTCCGTTGTCCGTTTAACCGTATTATGGGAACATACGAAATCCTCACAATGGTGTGAAAAGATACATTTTCACTCATACCCCACATACTATCATTTCCTATGTATACCCACATCTTGATTTCGTAATATTTCTTTTACTCTCATGCATATATTTTCCTTTCACCAATGCTCTTTTATCTGCCTAACACAAAATTGTCAGCTTGGAAATAATAACTTGAGCTCAGCATAAAGATCGACGCATGCATAGGTCACAATGGTTAATAGCTATTGCAATAACCGGAAAACACACATTATAAGCAAACCCGTTCAACTAGCTTTTTGTCCATGCTTTCTACGCTCGTGGACAAACTAAAGAATCAGTTCCTGTTCTCTCGTGCCTGCAGGCGTGATTATTTCCACTGCCGAACTTGAATGTTATCAGTTTTCTGATCAGTCTTACCTTTGGTCTTCTGTCTAAGATCACTTAGCACCCCATAGCGCCAGCCCAGAACACTTTCTTTTGTTCTACTATCAGATTCTACTCTCCTATTCCTTCACCATTCTGTCTCCGTCTTTGTATTTTTTCTTTCTCCCGCCCCCCCCTCTCTTTGCCTTGCTCTCTCTCACACAAACACACATGCACAGACACA
>NW_004797633.1:174641-175690 GCF_000002075.1 Aplysia californica | reverse complement strand
CCCCCCAAAAAAAAAATCCCGGACCATTTAAATTGTCTTCCGAAAGTCATAGTTCCAGGCATGGTAGCGCCTATAATTTTCAAACTTGTAATAAATGTTGACCTTAAAACTACCCCCAAATGAGTAAAATACAAATAATATTTTTCAGGCAAAGAAAAATAAAAAGAACAGACCCACATGTCCTCTTGCAATAAACTCTCTCGGTAGTTCTTTAATAAAACTCTGTCTTCTTTTTTCCACCTATTTTTGAACGTGATAAAAGAGCAGCACAAAAATAACGCAAGAAGTCGTCAAAAAACCCAGTTGCTATCGCCTGAGCCTTGTCAGGTTCTCTATAGGGGGTCGGAGGGCTGGGATTTCAAGATGGCGCCAGGGACACGGCGGACGATAAGCGGGGGCAACTTCCGGTGCAAGACGAATACAAATAAAAAATATGGAAAATATGGAAATTAAAAAAAGAAACAACAAGCTGTCGACAACAAACAATTTACAAGGTATAATGCTGATGCAGAACAACCAATGCCCAAGGGGAGGATTAGATATAAATATAACCCTATAAATAATGCAAAATATTGAGTTTTAAGCAGTATCAGGTAGTATCTTACGAAGCTAAACGAAATGATGCATCACGAAGGTGCTGTGGAGCAGATTAAACGTCTTTCGTTTGTTTGAGATTCTTTGACTTTGAGCTTTTACGTTTTAATAGACGATCTTAAAAGTAGTATGCATGACACAGTTTTTTTCCCTGGGCGGTAGACAAGGGGAAAGTAGATTGTACAAGTACTACTTCCCTCCCTTCAGATCTTGACTTCCTTAATAATATGCTCCAAAGGTGTAAGGATGTGTCTTGCTTTTACACAGGTGTAACTGGGTTATTTTTATATTAGGGAGATTTTGAATTTTGAATTTTTGCCGCCATGATTTTACGTTTTCATCAGAGAAGACCAGGTGGCGCTGCTCATTCTTACCTACCTAAAGACCAACACACACACACACACACACACACACACACACACACACACACACACACACACACACACACACACACA
>NW_004797633.1:170485-173554 GCF_000002075.1 Aplysia californica | reverse complement strand
CATGGGCAAGTTTCCAGGTGGAATGATAATGTGTTTGCCCGTAAACCAAATCAGTTAATGTGATATTCTCTTCGACACTTTGATTTTCATCCTGCATGTTGAAGCAGGATAACACTGTGGGTATCAAGGAGGGAGAAAAAAATGGGGAGGGGGGGAGGTAGGGAAGGGAGCGGGATTAAGGTGTGCCAAACATGCACACCCATCTCTAACGTAAGAACACAAATGTCACTTGTTTCCCTGAGTTTGGAAAATAAAAAGCTCGTCTACCTCATTGCAAGGCAATACATATGACTGATAAATCTTAAACAGAAAAGGTTTCCATTTGCACAATCAAACTAGAGTCGACATTGTGTTTGTGTGTGTGGGAGGGGACAAGTAATGACATGAAGCTTTTATCTACCACTCCCCCTCCCCTCCGAGCAACACTAAAGACAAAAAAACAAAAAAAAACAAAAAACAAAACAAAAAGCCATTCAACAAAACACCTAAAAAACCCAATAACAACATTATAGCAGCAACAAGCACAACTCCAAAGGAAAAAAAGAAGAAAACAAAACAAAAAACTCCAAAGGAACCTCATCAACGCGCAAAGAGGCATGGCAGTGCTCGTGCATACGAGCATAAATACGTAGGTACACTCAAAAGTCACATACACACATATATGCATATTTACCAGAGGTAATATGCAACACTCGTGAAAAAAGTTGAAGTACTGGGTCATAAATAAGTTTTGAAATGTAGGTGTTTTTTTCGCCCCCATTGGCACAATTTAGATCAACTGAGTATTAACGAAATGTATGGATTGAAGGAATATTATTATAAGCAAGCGGAGGATACATCTTTCTCGAAAATCTCAACGGTGCTCTTCAGCTACTGCTGCTGTTGTTAACATTGTTGTTGTCGTTGCTGCTGTTGTCGTTATCATTATTATTGTTGTTATTGTTGTTATTGTTGTTGTTGTTGTTGTTGCTGCTTTTTTGTTGCTGAGACTGTTGTTGCTGCTGTTGTTGTTGTTGATATTGTTTTCTGAGACTGCTGCTGTTGTTGTTGTTGTTGTTGTTGTTCGCTGTTGTTACTTTTGTTGTTGTTTATTCTATTATCTTTAATCCATGTTTGTTGCGCAGCCTGATATTGAAATTGGACTTTGTGTCGCTGTAGAAATTGAATTTGATTAACCACGTGGGATCTGAAAGTTTGAATGTGATTGGGGTACGCGAACTAATTACCTCGTTCTTTGTGAAATACACCCCCCAACCAAGCCCTGTGTTCTGTTGAGGGACCACAAGCCCCCTTCCCCCTTCGGAATGATCTATACTGCATCGCGTTAGCAGATAAACTTCAACAACACCTCAATTACCTCTAGCAACAAACAGGACAATGGAAACAACGACAATCATAAGGATAACAACAAGAAAATAACAGCAGGAAACGAAACAACAATTAAGCGTCGACAATGACAACAACAACGATAGCAACAGTAACAGCAGAAGCAGCAGCAGCAGCAACAACAACAACAACAACAACAATAAGAATAACGATAACAACAACAACAACAACAACAACAACAACAACAACATAAAAAACAGCACTAGCAGCAATATATATCTGAAATCAACGATGGCGCTTCTTTAAAACTCCGCTCTAAATACTGAAACCATCTCAAATCAGACCCACGAGATCAGACAGGCCGTCGATCCCTGAATGTTGATGATAAAAAAAAACCCAAACACCCCAGGAATATCCTGCGTTCAAGATGATGCATCCGATAACATTCCAATGGTGGACCGGGTTGACATTCCATGGCGTACCATTACAACCTAGCAAACGACGCAAACACATGCACAAAGCACACGAAGAGAACGTCGCTACATTTGGCAAATCTTGTCTCTCTAATTTCTTACAGATAAATAAACACAGCACCTATCTTGGGTAGATATCGCAACGTCAAGCTCTTGGCGAAATACAAGTCTTTCGGTTACTGGAGGGCATACACAACCTACAATGTGTGCGACAAGGTGAATGTAGAAAACTTTTCAAGGAATGAAATAGCTCGCCAGGTTAAACGGAAACCTTGTTGAGGGTAACTTTGTGGATAGGATTAGATTAGCTTATAGCAGACAAGTCCCCAAGATTAGAGGTGTTACAAGAGAATAACACGCACGGAGACGGAAGAGAGACAATGGGGATAGATTGTTTGATATAATAGAAGCAAACCACACCAGACCACCCGCCAACCATCCACGTAAATTTTGAGAACATTTCAAGGATTGAAATATTGCTCGCCAAGTTCACATGCTATCTTGCTGACGGTCACTTTCTGGGTAGGTAGTAGGTAGAGTGCAAACGTGAAGGGCGGAGATGTGTATAATAGTATCATTTTAGCAGAACTACAGAGATTAAAATAAACTTCAGCAGACAGGAATGGAAACCACGTCTTATAATTACTCTGGCAAAGAGCGTGGCCATAACTTCACAGACGCCGGTCAAAGTTAGGTACAAGATCTGAAATTAAGGGTACACCTAAAGAAAATGGGAAGGAACAAGCCATCATCGTACAGGTTAATACCATATCATCCAGCTTAAATTACCCATGGAATAACATCAAGAGGCTAGCCCAGGATAGAGAAAGGTGGAGGAATGTGTTCGTCCGTGGCCTATACCCTGGTGCAGGGTGAGAAAGGCAATGACGATGATGATTCAGCTTAAATTGGAAGAAAAAAAATTACGATCAGCGTCTCATACAAGAATTAGCAATGAATTATATTACACCCAAAATAATTTGACTCCTTAAAATCTCCCAAACAACTAAGATTTAGCTCTCTTCAAACTCCTCGTGTTTTGTACAGTTATTGCGTGATCGATACATATCCCGAAATTACACTGTCAGGGCTATTTCTGCGACTTTATTGCCGGTCTTCCCCACACGAGGAAAGTATCATGTTTTTCCCTCAGCCCTATTCCTAGCTCGTTCATGACAGTCATGTCAGAAATAGCCAGACGCCTCGGTTTACAACAAGACTGATAAATGATGTAAAGTGATCCACCATACCAGTTATGCCCCCTCCCCCC
>NW_004797633.1:167488-169663 GCF_000002075.1 Aplysia californica | reverse complement strand
TCTCTCAGTCTCTCTCTCTCTCTCTCAATTTCTTGCTGTCTCTCTCTGTTTCTCCCTCTCCCGCGCGCACATACACGCTCATTTTATGCCAATACAGGTAATTACATTGACTGCTGTAAGGTAATCAACCTTGAGCAGGAAGGAGTTCGCGCTGTCTTTACGTCATAATTGACAGGCCTAGGGGGACAGTGGTGTGGCAGGCAGTGGAAGGGTTTAGAAAAGACCGCAATAGTTACGAAATTCACTGTAACTGCCAGCAACCCAACCCCTGCAACACTTCCGGACAATGAATGTCATTCAATGGTGCACATCTGGGAAGTCATTTTACCGTCTTTGAAACCATCCGTTTGAATATCGCACGCGTTGAAATCGTATCAACGCAAAAGAAACTTTTGGAATACAATTAAACGTAATCCAAAGACTATAACAGCGCCTTGACATGGTTGGGGTTTGTTTTTTTTTTTTCTTGTTTTTGGAGGTTATTTGTTGGACCCAAAAAATATGTGGTGGTGGGGGCACTGGTCCTAGTGTTCAGTTTGGGTAAAAAGAAGCACGTTGATACGATAGCAATAATTAAGTGCAGAAACACAAATGAAATGAAAGAATGACTTTATCAATGGCATCCACCAACCAACTAGATAACGACACAGTTAGGACAATTAAAATGCAATGAATAATATTATGCTCTGGATTCTAGATTAATCAAAGAAAAGATTATAGTGGATGGTTGGCGGGTGCTCTGGTGTGGTTTGCTTCTTCTTTCCTATCAAACATCTATCGTCCTTTTTTAAAGTTCGTTACTCTCTTGTAACACCTCTAATCTTCTGGCGCTCATATGACTTTATGCAGTTGCGAGCGCCGTAAAACCTCTACTAAAACTAAACTAAAAGGTGTATTTATTATGAATGGTATTCAACCATATTATTATGGCGGTTGCAGCTTCTTGTAACCCGTCCGTGGTGTATCGGTTAAGCGCTTTGCCGCAGGAGACCTGAGTTCGATTCTCAAGTGGGGAGAATGTTTATCGAGTATTGCACGGTCTTTCTGCTGAGACTTTACATCTCTCTCTCTCTCTCTCTCTCTCTCTCTCTCTCTCTCTCTCTCTCTCTCTCTCTCTCTCTCTCTCTCTCTCAGCCCGAGTTAGTCCTGACAGGCAGGGTCGAACCCCGCCTCCCAAATTACCTAAACTGTGCACATGGGGCTCTAAAACACTAACACACTTTGAAAAAAAAAGCTACTCCAAGTTGTATTATCCTTTACCAAACCTTACCAACTGTAAGTGTAGGTGAGGCAGGGAGGGGTGTATAGTGTATTTATCTCTGCATGTACCAAAGCAAACGAACTGAAAGTGTAGAAAGGGGAGGTTGGGGGTGGGGGTGGTGGTGTATGTGGCTAACCTGATCATTTGAAAGTTAAGGTGAAAAGGGGGGGGGGAGTGTGGGTTGTATGGTTCTCTGTATACAAAACCTAACTAGCTGTAAGTGTAGGTGAGGAAGGGAAGGGGGGGGGGTAGGGGTGTATGAATCTCTGTACGTACATAGCCTAACCAACTGAACGTTCAGGTGAGAGAAAAGAGGGGGGGGGGGCGAGTATGGGTGTCTCTTTGTACCATACATAAACAACAGTAAGTGTAAGTTATATGGGTGTCTCTATGCTCCATACCTAATCAACACTGTAATATGTAAGTGAGGCAGGGATGGTGTATAGTGCATTTATTTCTGTACGTACCTAACCTACAGGAAAGTATCAGGGTACAAAGCAAGAGGAAGACCAAGAAAGACCTGGATCCAGGGTGTGAAGGATAATTTTAAGAACAATCAATATCCCATCCAGCCAGATCATCAAACTTGCTTGAGCCAGGAAGCTCTTTCTCCCCTCGACGCCCTAGAGGTACAAGAGAACTGATAAAGTAAAGTGAGTAAAGTATATACCTAACCTTACCAAAACTGGAAGTTTAGGAAGGAGAGTTGGGGTGTACGGGTGTCTGTATGTGCAGAACGGCCATTGATTTGTCAGTGACAGACCTGTGGGGTGTCAGTTACCAGTGGTGGTATCCCGTGGCTACTCAGACAGCTCTGCTCATTCACTCACACACGCGATGAGAACACGTCTGGTCGAATAACAGTGTGTGTGTGTGTGTGTGTGTGTGTGTGTGTGTGTGTGTGTGTGTGTGTG
>NW_004797633.1:165885-166978 GCF_000002075.1 Aplysia californica | reverse complement strand
AGAGACAGAGACAGAGACAGAGACAGAGACAGAGAGACAGAGACAGAGACAGGGACAGAGACAGAGACAGACAGACAGAGAGATAGAGAGAGAAAGAGAGAGAGAGAGAGAGAGAGAGAGAGAGAGAGAGAGACAGACAGAGAGAGAGAGAAAGAGAGAGGGATGACTGAGAGGTTCTAAAGTAAACGAAAAAGCTCTCAATCCCACGCTCAGAAAATGGACCAGAAAAATAACTCAACTGAGCAAATAATATGGACATATACGAATAGCTATACCCGAAGAGGGTATAATATTATTATTACTGGAGCTCGCATCCCCATTTACATCGATAATCTAAGCCCCCATCATACTCTCCTAGAGCTCTTGTACACTGAACACCACACTGGTATTGACCCTTTCATATCAACACAAGTTTGAAGATTTCCTCCAAAGACAGTCGAGACGTGTGCACGTGAGTCTCGAAAAGGGCTCACCGTTTGATAAGCCTTTTCTTTCCCTTACCGCTCAGGAATCCAGAGTGGGTGACATCACTGCCATGAGTTCTAGATGAGTACTTTGTGTATACCTTAACAGTCAAAGAGGATATCAATAGTATTATTTACAGCCTCTTTGTTAACGGTAAAAGTGAAAAGAGATAATAATACTCGAGTTGCTAGGATATCTTTTTCGGCAATTATTTGATCGGATTGGGAATTGATATGTGCACGCCTCCAACAGTAAACTTAGCAAGTCTTTCCCTTAACTTCTTGTAATGTTCACTTACTGGTTTAGTTTAAATAAGAGTTTTACGGCCCTAGCAACACAATAAGTTCACATAAGGTGTTACAAGAGAGTAACAAACAAACAACAACAAAAAAGAAGGAGGGGAAATAACAACGATAGAAGTTTGACAGGAAAGAAGACGCAAACCACACCAGAGCACCCGCCAACCACCCACTCACTTTCTGGGTTAGTTGCACTTATTATACTATGCCGTAACAAACACAAATTCGTTTACTACACACATTTCTTACATGAAACAGCATCAAAGAAAAACTCTCTGCAGGGAAAACTGAATGGTGTGAATAAATGAAAAAGAACAGGTTATCCCCCC
>NW_004797633.1:161153-164305 GCF_000002075.1 Aplysia californica | reverse complement strand
TAAACATACTAATATGCATCTTTAAAACCTGCACAACTAGGGAGAAATGTGCATGTATGTGAGTGAGAGAGAGAGAGAGAGAGAGAGAGAGAGAGAGAGAGAGAGAGAGAGAGAGAGAGAGAGAGAGAGAGAGAGAGAGAGTGATTCGCATGCCCATATCGTAGTAGTTGACTCACCTTGCTGACCCAGGCATATCCTTTCCTCCGCACGGCCGGTTTCCGGATAAGTCCGTGTGAGAGTATATCCGACTTGTCCTCCTCCTCCGAGTCAGTCTCCTTGTCCTGGGTGGTAACCGAAGCCACAGAACTGTCGACATCCGTGGTGGCTTCCCTCGATGAATTAGTGTAATCCATTACATCTGCTTTTCCAGAATCTTCTTCTGATATACTATTCTCACGTCTGCCGTAACCACTCCCATTATATCCTTGTTTTACATCTTCATGATCGGTCTGTGACGGAGTTGGGGTAGAGCGTCCCGAATGGGATTCATCTTCGCTTCCGGAGCTCACGTGCGCAACCGGACACTCAGCCACGGGATGAGGACTTTTTCGCAGTGAGCGATCGTTTACGCTGACGGAAACCGCTGCGTGGTTATCCGATAAGTAGGACGCTCCAATGAGAGATTCGATGTCCCCTTCTGCCCGGGGACGTTTGCCTTGAGGCGAAGTATCAATAATGGTTGGTAGAGTAGCCTGCAGGCTGACTCTAGAAGAAGATGTTTGCTGGGCTGGTCGTCGATTTGACTTCCCTTTAGAAATACAGGCGGATGGTTCCTGGGTGGTTTTAATCTGCTGTGAGGAAGATTGCTTGTCGGGAGCATCAGAGTCATTGGACTGATGCTCCATGGATTGATCTGAAGAATGCGAGGGAGATAACTGTTCTACGATGTGACTTGGTACGGCAGGGACAGAACAAGCTCTCTTATAGCTTTGAGTTCTCGGTTTGGAGTTATACACGATACCGTATAGAGGTTGCAATCCCGGCCTGGAAACTTGAGACTTATTCCGGACTCCAGTATTCCGATCAGGTCTCTTGTCAGAAGAAGTCTTTCTTAACCCCTCTGCTATAAAGCTGGGTCTTGCAGATTTACTATCACCTTTTTCGGAAAATCTTTTCATAATCCTTCTCACAACGGCGCTTCTGGCCAGCTCCTCACCCGTGGTGGTGACTCTGGGCTGGACGTTCTCCGCCAGGCTACGGTTTACACGATCCACCCACGCCTGGCTCAGACTGAAACCTTCGATGACGTCAGGGGAAAGCATCGGACTCATGGCTCCTGATTCGTGAGCGTTGTCAGACTCGCTGCTCGGCTCGGTCCGGGCAGATACGTCCATTGAGAAAGATTTCTCCTTGTTCTCATCTGACATATTTATCGAACTGTTATTTTTAGAATGTTCTTCTAGCTTTTGTGGGCTACACTCCGAATCATTTCCGCTACTTTCATTGTTTGATTGTATAGAAGCGTTGCTGTAGGATGAGGAGTCTACAAGGCCTGAATTGTTTTGTTCCGACACAGAAAGAGTCTGCTTATCTGGTAATCCATTAGGGTGACTCACTGTCATGCTGACAGCTGAACTATGTTCAAGTTTGTTATGAGCTTCACCATTCTCTGCGTCGAAGAATTCCTCCTCATCCTCCTCTTCATTATCGTCGCCAACGTCGCCACCACCACTTTCGGACAGATTATCGTCGTTGGTTGCCGCAACAGACGCCGCCAGGAAGTCGTAGCTGCCCCGTCTACCCAGTGAATCTGCCGAGGACCTGTAGCTGCTGGTCCCTGATGACACAGTACTGTCCGCGTCGGAGTCCGACATACTCACACTCTCCCCGTCCAAATCGAAGTCATCGTCAGAATTGATGTCAGAGATCGTTGTGCTGTCGTCGTCATCATCATCCTCCTCCACAACCTCACCAGGTTGGGAATTCAGGCCATCTCCAGGAACATAAGTATCGGAGAATTGTCTTTTACGAGCGTCTTCCAGATCGTAAAAATCCTTCTTCTGATTCTTAGCTTTCTCGTTGGACTTACAGTCCGAATGTGTCTGGCTGGCATTTTCAAACTCTAGCCCAGACATTACCTCATGTTTCACATCACAGCATTTCTCCCCACTCTCGTTATCAGATGTGTTGAAGTCACTAGCGATACGGGCAAAATTAGCACGCTCGCTTGGGACCGCACTTGATTCCCGAAGTGCACGTTTCTGCGTTGTGTCAACCCCATCACTAGCACTCATCTTGGAAGACGATACTGCCCCAACAGGCAGCAAAACATCCGCGGTTTTTCCACCACTGTTCACTTATCCTGGTTCATTTACCACCGCTTGCCCCGAGTCTTAGAGGGTAGGAACGATGAGGAACGCTCTACGAGCTTCAACTGTCTCGAGGTGTGGAAAACGTCACTCTGCTGGTGATAGCTGAAACATAAACAAACAGGAGAATGTGTACACGAGTAAGATAGAGTCATGTATACAAACAACTATTTCGTGTGCAGATGCAGTAGTGTTGCAGTAGTGTCACGTATCATTAGAGGTTTTTATGAAGAAAAACAAATTTACAAAATAATGTTTTGCAAGTTTGTATGAGAGCTTTTACGGCATTCAATTGTTGTTGTTTTTTAATTTTACCTTTTTTTCTTTCTGCCTGTTCTTTTTCTTTCATTGCTCTTTTTTTTTTCTTTCTTCAATCCTTTTTTATTTTTCTCACACCCTTTTTTCTGCATTGTTTGGCATACATAAAATACTTTGTTTGATCAACGGTACATGTTGTTCCGGTACTTGAAATGGGGTTGAAAGCGGGAATGTATAAAGAGTGTGATGGCTTTTTTGTTGGTTTTTTTTATTTGGGAGGAAGGAGGGGTTAAAAATCAAATTCCCGCTTTCGTAAGTTCTAATCAAAATTCAGCACTCTCTTCCATGTTCAAGGGCAACTTTTTGTGACACTGGACTTCTCCCCAACAAAAAGTGAATTTGCTAACCAGACAGGAATCAAGACAGCAAATTGACATTGAATCTCTGTCAGTGTAACTCTTTTGAAATTTTAACTTTTCTTTGTGAATCTTGATATCCCCTTCCGTCGCTCAACACACATCTACACGCCTTGGGGCACACACACACACACACACACACACACACACACACACACACACACACACT
>NW_004797633.1:157802-161053 GCF_000002075.1 Aplysia californica | reverse complement strand
GGGGGGGGTACACAAACATAATAACGGCTATTTACTTTCATGAAGAAGAAAACTGACGGATGAGAATGGGCTTGTAGACAGCATTCTCCGACCACCTGCACCGAGCCTCTACGAAGTCATGAGGCCCTTGTCAACTCGTAACAGAGGCATCAGAGCAAAACAACCACAGGCTGTACAAAATTCATTGCAAGCATATGCTGCATAATAGATCATCCAACATCAAAGCGCTAAAAATAGTTCAAATGCGTATGAAGAGTAGTGGATATTTTCGGGCGACTTAAAAGTAAAAAACCGTTAAACTTTCGATTGAACGCACATTTTATATGTTGAGCATACTACACCTTAACAGATCTTTCAAATTTTGCTCACACCAGCAAGTTATCTGTTGGATTTGACCGTATTCTTCTACTTTCGGAGAAAAGAAAATGCCATATTCAATCGGATACTGTTGCCCTTGGACATAATATCTTAAGCCCAGTCTCAGAAATACTCCAGCAATTGTGTCTCCAACGTACCTGCAAGCCTAATATTATCTTGACATGAATAGCCGAACTCGCTTCAAGATAAATTACTCTGCATAGCTCAAGAACTCGACAAGGAAGAACCTGCACGGTTGCACGGAAACTTGAGATTCGACTTTCAAAAAAAGAAAAAGGAGTGCATATTGTGACATCAGTTCGGATTATCTTCCGCGAACTGTTTGATAAAAATCAGCACTATCTGAATTTCGGCAGCGCACAATTTCTCCAGCTCAGCTGCTTACGAATAAGTGATAGGCTGGTAACCGAAATGTACATAATACAATGTTCTCATAACATTCTTACTGGTGGATTCTTTTCCTCGATTACTAGTTTTAGTTTTAGTGAGAATTTTACAGCACTTGTAGCGCAAACAGGCCGTATACACTGCAAGAGCCGAAGGTTAGAAATATTATTATTAGAGAGTAACACACACACACAAACACACACACGCACACGCGCGCGCGCGCACGCACGCACGCACGCACGCACGCGGGCACATTAATGCACATTCATGCACCAAAACGCACACATGCTCTCACAACTTCGCATCCGTACCAGAAAACTTATCACCCCCCCCCCCATCCCCCAAGGTGCCATTGTCATCTCACCACTCAATCTCAGAACAGTACATCAAGTAACCAGATTTAAGAGCAAGTACCAGAGAGAGAGAGGGAGAAAGGGAGAGAGTGAGAGAGAGAGAGAGAGAGAGAGAGAGAGAGAGAGAGAGAGAGAGAGAGAGAGAATGGGCAAGGTATAATGCAAACAGATACTGTGACATCAAACTTTTACCCCACTGTTTGCGCACTGGCGAGAGGGCAAAGATGGCAAACTCGACGCCGATACAAGTCCGGCTAAGTAACTGTTGACACCAACGACTGTGCAGTTTGCAGATCGTCGACTGGTACAAGAGATTTATAAGAATTGAAAAGAGCTTGAAAGCTTCAAAGGAAAGAGAGATCGTTGCTTGCCTCTCGCACCGACTGTATGTTTGTGTGGGCTTTGGGAAAGCCATACTGAAAAAGTAGGTCAGATACGGTAGGTCAGACAGAAAGTGAAATAATAATTTTGTCCGGGATCAGTGAACTACTGACCAGGTGACTAAGGAAAATATTATGGTAAGGGGTCATTGTCCCAATATGTTTTTTTCTTTTGTCGTGTTCCGGTGCATTGTTTTGTATGGTTGTTTGAGAAATAAAACTGCATCGACACAGAAAACGCTCATTTAGTGCTTGGAAAATGTAAGGCAGATAGACAGCTACAACAAAGGGAAAGAAAAAAGTGTCATGTTTCAACTAGCCCCGTGCACATGCATAAATCACGTGGCTGAGAAGTACACAAATACAACAATAGTCACGTAGCGGTGGAAAAGAGGAAAACAAACAGACAAAAGACAGTAATAGAGGGACAGTAAAGAAGGAGGACTTTTCTTGTCCATAGGCGCCCTCCAGCCACCCTCTCTTGGCTGTGGAGTTTAACTTGTAACTTATCTTTCTAACTGGCGTCCCTGGAGACGGTAAACGTGGTCAACACCCATCATCTCCCATTAAAACATTCCAATAAAGACCCCAAAGAAACAAACTTATCAGATCAATGTTCATACCAGCTCTATGCTACCAATACCAAACCCGGACCCTCAACAAATCACAGCAATGTAAAATAATATAAGAAATGAAATGCTTTAGTACATCTTAAACATCACGATAAGTGACAGGCAAAGAAACGGGAACAGACGAGCGGGAGACGAATCGAGCGTGAAATACACCGAGATAGAGACACACAAAAAAGTGGTAAAGACACTTTATGAGAAGGGGACCACAACAGCCAGTCTAAAGGCCTACAGCATACGATTCAATGGCTTCAAAGAAAAAGGAAGGCCAAGACAAAAATAGATCAATGGATCAATGGATAAATGGATAAATGGAGAGGCCATTAAAGGGTATAAAATGGAAGTGCAAGAGGGCAGGAAAAGTAACCCCCCCCCCCCAGAAAAAAAAGAACAAAAGAAAAAAAAGAGTCAATTCTCTGGAAACAGATAAGGACAGGGGGCAAAAAATGAACAGAAGTTGTTAAGGGAGGGTGTACGAGTGCGCCAGTTGTTTAACTTAATGTGGAAAATAAATTAATGTAGATGGATTTACGTCCCCATCGATACGGCTTAGATAATTTAGAAGGTAAGCTTCGACTCTGTCTGGGCCAACTAGGGCTGTGAGGAATACAAAGTTACGTCCCAGCAGAAAGACCGAGATACTCGATAAAATTGTTCCCCTCACGGGAATCGAACTCATATTATCTTTTGTGTGTGACGGTGAAGCACCTAACCGATACACCACAGACACTCGCTCAGTAGTTATTTGATCAGGAATCAAAATACTAGATCCAGAGCGCTCACCAAGCACTTGTCGCTTAACATGATATATTATGTTAAAATGGGAAACAAATTAACAATACATTATGGCTCAATAACATTGGTTGTTTACTCTCTATCTCTCTTTCTCTCTCTCTCTCTTTCTCTCTCTCTCTCTCTCTCTTTCTCTCTCTCTCTTTCTCTCTCGCTCTCTCTCTTTCTCTCTCTCTTATTTCTCTTTCATTCTCTCTCTTAACTCTCTCTCTCTCCCTCCCTTCCTCTCTCTCCCTCTCTCTTTCTCTCTCTCTATCTCTCTCTTTCTCTCTCATCTCTATCTATCTCTCATCTCTATCTCTGTCCATCTCTCTCGCTCTCTTTCCCTCTCA
>NW_004797633.1:154328-157702 GCF_000002075.1 Aplysia californica | reverse complement strand
CTTTGCCCCCTCCTCTGGGCGCCTGACTCTTTCTGCAGCCTTTCTACTGCTACTCCTTGGCTCCTCCTTACTGCTGTCTTTCAGCCACACCCACGAAAGATCTACAACTAGCCTTCTCGGACAAGGGCGAAAAATTTCGGAGGTCTGGTGTGCAAGTTGCGCACACTAAAGATCCCTGGGTGGTCTAACATCGATAAGAGTAGGCTTCGGCCGCCACCCAGGCAAAATTCTAAATTTCCTACCAACTAAAAATGTTTAACGTGTCCTGAGCGCTCATATGACCTTATGCAGTTGCGAGCACCGTAAAACACTTACTAAAACAAACAAACAACAAGGTTGAAACACGTTGACCCCGCCCCCTACACAGACAAGCTCCGCAGACAATCTCTGAGATAAAGACTGTTATGATATTCAGCAATCATTCCAGTGCTTGGTTTCTCACAAGCACTGAATAGCCGGCACAAAGACAGCTATTGTTGAGCCCGAAGAGATACAACATTCCTTCTCGCTCATTTATTCAAAACGAGTCTAATTGCCACCTCAGACAAGATGCCCTGTTGATAAAATGGAGACAGCAATAAATGTTTGTTTTTAAAAATGTGCAAGCTCGTGTGAGATGATGTGTTTGTTTATACAAGTAGTCTGTTTTCTTTTTTACTTGTTGGGTTTAAAGTCCCCCTCGACACGGACAAGAGCTTCTAAATTTCGAAGACCATTGAAATGAAGTCAAAACACACACACACACACACACACACACACACACACACACACACACACACACAAACACGCAAGGGCTGATATACTTGTTATTATGTTTGCTAGTTTGTTTGGTAGGTTGTTGAAGCTAAACATCCCACTAGATACAGAATATACCATTTCCAAGGCGAATCACTTGATTCTCAGACACAGTTTATCCACCTTTTTCATATACTATATCCAAAAAAGAAGCTGGACTCCCCCCCCCATCGCCGTTTGGCACCCATTTCTGATAACACAAAACCAAATTGCAGACGAATCATGAAAACAATTCTAATAACACAAGTTCAAGAAAATTCTGTTAGCACTACAAACCAGGGTCAGCGTGATAGTTGCCAGGCTTAGGACAGGCATTAAAACCTTGCAGATACTTTGTTTGTTTGTTTGTTTGTTTGTTTGCTTGTTTATTTGAGTGAAGAAAAACACAGCGATAAATAAAATGGCCATTAAGTGCTAGGAAGAAGTACGACAAACAGGCCGAAACAACAGAGGGAAAGTAAAGATGTAGAACCTACCCGAAGCGCCCGCCAACCACTCGCTGAAGACACTTTTTATAAGAGAAAAGTTACGAGTATTAGCTTTTTCGAGCGTTGAATCCTAGCTGTTTGCGTGCAAGCCCTAAAGTGTTTACAAATTACAAATTGAACAATTAATCTGGATAACGTCACGACCCGGATTTATACAGTCAATCTGACTGTAATTAATGTCTTTACGCCAACCCCTCTCCCCTTCTCGATACAATTTAGATGACAGGCTGCTTCGACTCTTCCTACCACGACCGACACAGGTAAACAAGGTTTTGGTTTAGTAAGAGTTTCACGGCACTTGCAACACAAATAAGGTCATATAAGTGCCGAAGATTAGAGATGTTACAAGAGACTAACAAACACAAAAAAGGACGAGGAGAGATCAGGACGATAGATGTTTGGTAGGAAAGAAGGAGCAAACCATACCAGAGTACTCGCCAACCACCCACCAGGTAAACAAGAAAGCAGGATTCCATCAGGAAGACAAAGATACTCCATGAAACAAACTTATCTGAAAGAGAACCGAATTCCCGTCTTTTGAGTAAATGTTACAAGACCTAAAACTGTAACACAACAAACATTGGGGCAACGTGTACTTCGGCATGTCTAACTGATAATAATATTGTACAGCGTAGACAGACTAAATCATGGTCCGTTGTTCCAACTGAAACGTTAGGTAAACAGTCACAGCAGGAGGTGTTCAACGGCCACCACAGTGACTGTTTGTTTGTTTGTTTGTCTATTTTTAGTTTTAATAAGAGTTTTACGGCACTTGCAACACAATAAGGTCATATACGTGCCGAAGATTAGAGGTGTTACAAGAGATTAACAAACACAAAAAAAGGAGGAGAGATCAGCACGATAGATGTTTGATAGGAAAGAAAGAGCAAACCACACCAGGGCACCCGTCAACCACCCACGTTTGTTTGTTTGTTTGTTTGTTTGAGTAAAAAAGAAGCGCATCTGCACAATAATGATCATTCAGTACCGGGAAATAGCAAGACAGAAAGAAGGAAACAACAGAGGGAAAGTAAAAGTAAAGAAGCAGGATCTGCTTGTGGTGTCCTACTACCTGCCGCCCACAGTGACTGGACCCGTGACTTTGTATGTTAGATTTGATAAAAATATACATTTCTTAATTAAAGTAAGCAGGCCTATATTTGCCAAATAACACGTTCAGTTTTCAGAGTGTATTAAGCCTTAAACATGGTTTCTTTCACAACCCGAATCGATAACGTCACCGAGTGATAACAGCCGTCAACCTTTACACAGTGACCTACCACACACGGACTCTGATGTGTCGACATTTCAAAAACGTATACACATTTTTGTATCAGAATAATAATATGCCTTTGTGGATGTTCATTTATCAGGTGAAGTGAAAACAACTTTTTTCCGGCTCAAATTTGAACACATTATCATAGGAAGCCTTCCATTTAATGAGTCTCGTGTGCTTTCTCTGCGACCCCATCCCTTTCTCTCCTTATTCGAACCACCCCGTCTCCTTTTTTTCTTGCTTTCATTTCTCTACAGAAGTAAAGCAAAGACACCCACCCAGAACAAAACATCAGGTGTCATCGTGGGATTCACAGGAATAGGAAATAGCAGATTGTGAAAGTATAGACATGGGAGAAAGGGTGTGGAGGGGACTATGATTTACTTTCTCTCCATTAAGCATTGGATTTCTCGACTTATAATAAAATCGAACAGTGTGAACTGTCCTACTAAAGCCAGAAGCAGGCAACACACCCACACGTGGCCAGTAGTTCAGCACTATGGTGACGTTGTCCCGCATCGACTTATTGTAACGGTCGCCCACCTGCTTTGAATATCGTCCGCTCACCAGGACTATAAACTGTGACAGTTGCTCTGTCAGAACAGCAGGGCTGGTGACTGTCAAAGGAAGAAACCTGTCAGGAACGTGCGAGTTTTACATCCCTGCTCGGTTTCCTATGGTGTTTTCTTCTTAAACTTAGATGAGTTATGTTGCACATAAAGTCTAGTGTTTTGTTCGTTTGATATGACTATGCCATTGGAAAGGAATACACAGATTGTTATTGGTTGGAGGAGGAGGAGGAGGAGGAGGAGGAG
>NW_004797633.1:150805-154228 GCF_000002075.1 Aplysia californica | reverse complement strand
AGGTGGAGGAGGAGGAGGAGGAGGAGGAGGAGAAGAAGGAGGAGAAGGAGGACGTGGATGAGGAGTCCGAGGATGAGGACGAGTGAGAGAATGAGGGAGAGGAAGAAGAGGAGGAGGAAGAGGAGAATGGGAATACAGTAGGAGATACCAGATTGAAAAGGAAAAACAAAACAAATCAAAACAACAACAACAACAACAACAACAACAAAAACAATAACAGCAACAACAACAACAACAGCAAAAGCTGTGCCGCCTGGACATCAAATTTCACGTCTTCTGCGTGCAACGGCGAGGAACCTAACAGCTACACCATCACGGATACCGTTTCTTATTTAAGGGGAGTTAAACTGAGATAGCATGAGACCACAAACACAAAGCGTGGGAAGGTCATGAAAGTATTAATTTTCGCGTGAGTGTCGTCTTACTAGTTGGGCAAGGACAAGTCGGACCGCACTGATGTCAATGAACTCTCGAGTGACACACCTACCAACGCCAATGTCAACCACACCTAAACGTTGAGGGCTAGAAGAAGGTTTAGTTTTAGTTTTACTAAGAGTTTTACGGCACTTTCAACTCAAGAAAATCATATAAGTGACGAAGAGGCGTTACTAGAGGAATATTAGACGTAGAACTGACCAGTAGCATCTTCCAACCTCACATTTAAATAGCAAGTCGTTAAGATTACCATGGAAAACTCAAGTTATAAGAAGTACGTACGCTTGTTCAACAATTCGACATGGCAGGTCTTCGGGATTAAAGTAAATTTGAAACCAAAACTATACAATAAAATATATACGTTTAACGGGGTTGGCCAGAATGAACTCTGCTACCTGCTGGGGTGATTTTAGAAGAAAAAACCCAGGTCCATATCACTTTTGACATAGGTACCCATTTTCTCTGTGTTGCCGTTAGACCTTTACCAAACAATACCAAATTATGCAGACAAAAAGTAACCATCTGTTTTATTTTAAGTACTTAAGAAGCACACACATTACTTTAATTAATACTGGGGCAAAATAAGCTGCTCGACCTTACCTTTTATCATTTGTTATCTCAAATGTCCTTGAATCATAGACAGTATTATTATTACGCGTGGGAGGGGAGGGGAGGGGAGGGGGGGGCGCCAAGGGCTCAACCTGTCATGCGAAGATAAATGATCTGAAACCATATCTCTTGAACAATCGAGTGAACAATAATAATACTATAGATCTAGCACGAAATCCAGAAACAAAATCTGCTTGCTTACAGTAAATTGGACCCACCGAAGCAAAGCTGTACCGACACAGTATCAGAGAAACCAGGCCCACAACACCATGAAAACATAAATTAGCAAAAAAATCGACCAAGAGAAAATTCAGCTGAACACCACACTCCCCCTCCCCCGCCTTTCCTTCCACCCCCCTCTGTGGACGCCATGCACATTTTTAAAACGCCTTCATTCATGAAATCCTCTCGACGGGAGAATAAAACGTCAATAAAATGTTTGAGCTTTTTGTCGCTCGGAGAATACCAACATATTTTGGACGAGTTGACAAGGTGTTCCGTGTACAAACTCCTGCTCTCAAACTTTGGAATTTGAAAGTGAAAAACGATTTTTGATAGAAAAATGCGTTCAGGCGAGGGGAAACTGGTTTGAACAAATCCGATAAAAAGTCATGTAAAGAAGGAGTGCTTCAAGGTTCCTAATGTCGTGCTCCCAACAAGGCTTCTTCACATGCAGTAACATTCCCACCAAAGATTGCCCATCGCCTGTAGTGTATTTAGTTTCTAAGCTCGACACCGAAGCTTGCAAATGATGTGAGTTTGATTTCTGAAAGGGAAAAATCTATATTTTTACGGAATATCTCAAGTATTCTTCTAGAAAGATGTCTGCCATCCAACCATGGTAGGCCCCAAGAGGCAGGGTCGAAGCAGCCCGCTTTTTAAATAATCTAAATTCTGTTGATCTAGGCGTAAACTCCCTACGTCATCAAAACGAAAATAATTTTGAGTCGGATGCAATGTCGACGTTTCGACAAAGGCACATGCTGATAGAAAGTCCGGGCCTTGGAGAGACCTGAAGGGAATATTTTTAATGTACTAATCAGAAGACAGTGAAAACAAAATAGAAGCAACAGAAATATTGTAGCTTAGGAGACCGATGAGAATATTTTGGAAGGAAAAGAAATCAAACGAGGTAGTGCTTGAATAATAAAAACAATCAGAAAAAGACAAATACAGTTTTGGGGACACCGGAATAGACATAAAGGTCTTGAGCATCTATCTCTCGCTGGCAAAATTGAAGACAAACGAGGCAGGGGTAGGCCCAGAGAAACCTACTCGGAGAACCTAAACGGATTGGTAACTGGGATTTTTTAAAGAGCATCCGAGTAAAGGAATGAATGGAGAACCATGATCGCCGAAGTCGGCCGCAGATCTGACACTAAGGATGATGAATCAAAAGAATTTATTCTCCATCTTTGATACTAACAGAATCTCTTTTTGAAGGTCATTGGTCTGTATAAGAAGATGTAATTAGTGCTATTTTAAAAAAGTTAATAGCTATTTTTTAAAACCCAACTATATATCTATCTTAGGTACTTCAATCATTTCGACTCGCAAGGTTAAACATCAAGCCATGCTATAAATTAATGTAAAAATAACCAACTTGTGTCCCGCACGTTCAGATGACCTCTGCAGAGTTGCGAGCGATGTAAAACTCACCAAACTAAACTTGACAAGCGCGTATCGGAAACAAGACCTTCACGTTATCAACCAGGCTCTGTTCAAATAACTTATGACAGAAATTACTTCTGAAGTCGAAGTTGTGCGTCCTTCTTTTAACCTAGGTCTTTGTGAAAGAGGGGCAAGGGGCATTTATCTCTTGTCAGGGTCCCGGACTGAAGTGAAATGTATCCCTCTCGGATTCAAATAAGAATTTACAAACTTCCCACGTGTTGGCCTCGCTCGTTAAAAATATATTTTAACAGTAAGTAGATCCATGTTCAGAAGCAGTAAAAATTTTAGCGCTTCGTGCTCTATTTTTTTTCAACATCGGAGCATACACAAGTCATATTTTAGGAATATTTTCAAGCTTTCTTAAAGTGCAACTGAAGACGCCATTGAAACACACACACACATACATACCCGACCGTACATTCACACACACACACACACACGCGCGCGCGCGCGCGCGCATGCATACACATACACCCACAAACACACTTACACATACACACATACATATACACAGAGATTCACACACATATACCCACGCTGAAACTCACAAACACTCGGACGATCATTTACACACTTACAAGTACAGACTGGTGTACTCACGATTTATCATTCAAATGCAAAAACCTTTCTTCTATTCTTGTCTGTTCTTGTTCTTTTCTGTAGTCCTGTTATCGACTTATGTCGGATGAAGCGTTTCACCCCCCC
>NW_004797633.1:148306-150436 GCF_000002075.1 Aplysia californica | reverse complement strand
TCTCTCTCTCTCTCTCTCTCTCTCTCTCTCACACACACACACACACACACACATTTGACTTCGCTCCTTGTCGACGACTTGGGCACGCATTAATTTGATTTACTTTAAATTCCTCCATGCGTAATGAAACAAATTCAAGTAGCAGCTGCGAGAAATTCCTCAATGTTGCGAGTCAGTTAACGTGTATTTCTCCTTTGTGTTTTTATTATCTGAACTTTGTAGTTTCTGTTGTGTGTTGTTTCTAAATACAAATACTGCAGTTGAATGTAACTAGGGACTAAACGAAAGTTCATATTGTTCCAATTATACCCTGAATATTACTCAAGTTTCAGGTTACTTTGTTGCAAATTAAAGATTCGTGATTTGAAAAGGCTAAATAAAAAGTTTTTATTTTCTCCTATAGAACCGTGTTGTTGACTTATATAAGAACTCTGAACAATCTAAATTCCAGAACGACAGTGCAGGGTTCGAATTTGTACGGTTTGCACTTCAGTCGAGCGTGTTATTATAGTTAATGTAGCATCTTCAACTGTTCCATTTCGTCGTAAGTGTTGTTTTTGTTGCTGTTGCTATATTGTCGTTGATTTTGCTGCTGCTGCTGCTGCTGTTGCTGTTGCTGTTGTTGTTGTTGTTGTTATAGTTGATATGGGTTGTTGTTGGTGTTGTTGTTGAATTTACAGATCCTGCTGGAAATAATGGGGGCAATTTTGAAAGCGGGCAGTTTCGTGCTGAGAGAAAGGATTCCAGGAGGGACGAGACAGATTGTTTGAACCCCACTCAGATTCGAACTGGAACTTTAGTGAGGCAGACTGAGTTCGAAACATGCAGCACCAAAGCAGCCGGGCAGACCACGAAATCTGACGGGATCACATGCTCAAGTAAGAGAATTGATAATCAGGCATTCACCGTCAGAGTATATTATATTTAATGAGAGTGATATAGGAACATTACTTCCCTGCCGCATAAAAAAATCCTCCCAACGTTGGACAGTGGCCATTGTGTAGGTGTATCGTCTCTTTAAAACACTGTAATAAACCTATAATTATTTGTAATGATAATTTTAATGAAAGTCTGACTAATTTTGGTTTTGAGCTTGACTTAAGTAAAATAGTTGCCAAAATTGTCAAAGACCTGACTAGGAAAAAACAGTGGAGAGATTGTAATAATATACAACACAAAAAAAAAGAATACAAAGACAAGATATTAACGTCTCTTCAGAACATGGGTTACCAAGTTAGCCTCGAACCGTTCGCACCGTTCTAAACACTCTTCGAGAAGTAACAATCCCACTTAACTGGCTTTCCTGACTCTGGTGAAAGGATTCCCTCCCTTGTTACTTCGTGAAGAGCCACTGAGAACGTCCCCTTCCGTTACGCCATGGTGAACACGGAATTACATCTAGTATTACGTCATAGAGAACTCAGAATTTCCTCCCTCCTATGTTACGTCATGAAGAAGGCTAACATTCGCTCTTGTGTCTTATGTTACGTCACAGAAAACATAGAATATCCGCGCTCATATGACCTTATGCAGTTGCGAGCGCCATAACACCTCTACTAAAAAAATGCATAGAATATCCTCATGTATTAGTATTACGCCATAGAAAAATAATGAATTTCCCCTTAGCATTACGTCATAGAAAAAATGAAGAATTTCCCCCCAACATTACTACGAGGAGCACATGACAAGAAAGTTCGGAGCTCACGAATATTTTACACACACACGCACACACACACACATAGGCCTAGCACAAAACAGCCAACACAGGCACACGATTTCATCCTGGTTGAACTGGCCCGTGACAGCAATGCACTGACCCTTCGTGAGAATATCCCCAGGGGGTCCGCTGAAGCAGGGGGGGCATGGGCCAGTTTCACCCAGGCTTCACAAGTCTCCATCGTAGGCTGACGCAGCCTGTCGCCAACTGCTGCAATAAAACTTCACATTATACCTGTTTTAAACCCTTCGCAAGTCATGATTTTCTGGATGGCAAGGATTTCCTATGATATTGTTGTTCTCCCCGACTTTGTTTCATCTCCTCTACTCACCATTACTCCACCTCTTTCTCCTCTCATTGTCTATCGGTCACTTCTCCCTCTCTCTCTCCCTCTCTCTCTCTCTCTCTCTCTC
>NW_004797633.1:136489-146680 GCF_000002075.1 Aplysia californica | reverse complement strand
AGAGAGAGAGAGAGAGAGAGAGAGAGAGAGAGAGAGTCGACACGTACAAAAATTAGGATATGCGCCGGCAGCCCACGGATAACACTGCTTCACCAATACAAAGCTTGCCGTTGTTTACCCCTCTTTTGTCCTTCCTGTTTCTTTGAATAGAATGAAAGCGCCCATGTTTTGGACTATGTCAGTGCCTTGTCAATGAACTTACTTTCCTTGATGGCCGTAGCCAGTTGGGAATCGCGCAACTAAAAGAAAGAATACTGCTTTATAAAAAGCTAAATTAGAATCAAACAAATTAATGTAGGTTTTTTTTAAAGATTAATGTTACTCATGCGAAAATCGCATAATTTTCATGTTACTTCGCTAACCTTCACACAGCCAGTTTGGTGCACCCTTCTTCTATTGATGTTCAGTGCTGAATACGTCCTTTTCCTCTTTTAAAGTTTATAGACTGCAAATTTTAGTGGTCGCAACTTTTTGGAAATGTTTTAATTATGAGAGTCCAGGGTCATTCTCCCCAAACTTGACAGTTTTCACAGGGTTAAACTTGTTGCAGCACTTCGGAGGCAATAACATACATGATATAAACGTAAAAAATGTACAGCGGACGGCATTCTTGGCGCCAGTAATCTAGTGCTCTTGTCCAGGGCAATGATTATAAAGGGTCAAGGCTACCGGATTCGTTACCGTGAGATGATGGGTTCGGTTCGGGGGTTCGGGGGTTCGGGGGTTCGTGGCTCGTCTTTGTCCGATTCCGTATCCTCGGGAAAGGCGCTTTCCTCAAATTTTCCTATTTGACTCGTCATATCCGGCGTTGAATTCGGAGAACTTGCCTTTTTAAACAAAAACGTACATGTTGCATGGGGCGTTAAAAGTAAGAGATTTCGTAATTTGGGACGACATTTGTTTGTTTTAGTAGAGATTTTACGGCGCTCGCAGGAGGTCATATGAGCGCCAGAAGATTAGAGGGGTTACAAGAGAATAACCAACATAAAAAAGAAGGAGGGGAGATAAGGACGACAGATGTTTGATAAGAAAGAAGAAGCAAACCACACCAGAGCACCCGCCAACCACCCACACTGACGACATTAGTAGTGTATAACTTAAAAGAACTGAATTGTTAAAGCTTAGGAAATATGCACGAGGTGGGAGTGGGGGCACGGTGCAAAGGGGCGGACAGTGCAAAGCTATTCATTAAAAGTATTGAAAGTAGGTGGGTCGAAGGTGATAGTAAAATGGTTCTTAGACGTATGGAAGTTTGGCGGTAAATTTGTTTGCCTGAGCAAGGAGAAAAACACTGACACAATAACGGTAATTTAGGGATGGAAAGAGTAAGTCAGTCAGACCGAAACAATAATGGGAAAGAAAAGAAGTCGGACCTGCTCGTGGCACCCTCTAACTATGCCGTCTATGAGTTCAAATGAAGTACACGTTAATGTCTATTCTAAGATATGTCTATGAAGAAGGATAATTGCTGTCGAACTTTTCCAAGACTATCGTCCGTTGTCAGGAAGTAAATATGTGTCTTCTTAGGCAAGTGACCCCCATGGACAGTGTCTTATGATAAATGTATATATATATATATATATATATATATATAGAAAAAACGCAAGGGAAAGTGGGAAGTGGTCATGTGTACAGATTAGGTGATTGTTTTGGACACGTGGTCAGCAGAGCAGGTTCAACTGCTAAGGTACTGAGCTTGACCCTTCCTACAGCACTTTTCAGAAAAAATGTCAACAGTGAAAGGTCACAAATATTTGTCATCTTGAACCACCTGCCATCCTTCTGAGAACTTCGTCAGAATCTGTAACTTTTTCGAAAGAGTACCGACTACGGCTCCTTCGTGCACCGAGACAGTGCCTCATACTTGGCGTGTCTCTCCCTCCTTCAAATACAACACCACCCCTGTCAACAATGTTTTCTCGACCAACAGCAAAACATAACCGCAGGACTAGGAGTGGACAGCAAGACCAGGTGAAAGAAGAAAACAAACGTTGCGTCATATTTGACTGCTAGAATACTTTTCGGTGACCCCATTCTGAAAATATGGTGAGCGCATATTTATTTTTTGTGGGAGATTTTGCGTTAGATATTATCTTAAAATGTATGCGTCAGTGATAAACTACCATCGTTTCACTCTTCTTGCCTGTCATGAAAATAAAGGCAGATTACAATAACACTAACAGGGCTGACGGCAACAAAAGATTGAAATTAAACAAGAGCAAATATTGCCATGTACAGTTTAAGCCCTTGTTTGACCTTTCAGTCATCATAGCACTGTTTCCAATAGATTCTAATATTTTGTTTTCTAGTTATTTTTCAAGACGGTGCAAAACTCTGTCTTAAAAAAAGCTGGATCAAGCTCTCAAAGTGTTTATCGAGCATTAGATCTATAAACTTTACTAACAGAAGAATATGCTCTATCTCTTTTTTTAAAAACCAACAACAATTTAAAAAATAATTAAAAAACAACAAAGAAACAAACAATTCGAATTTACCAATTCTTCCTTATGGTCGCAAGAGACAATAACAGCCATGAATGGTTTGGAGAAATCAGAATAAAATCTGTATCGTCAAATTCAGAAAAATAAAACGTGCCAAAGTTGTCTTGACCACAGGACCTTAAGCACTGCTATTCTTTTTTATCCAAAATTTATCGGTTGCCTGACAAAATGGCATTCTGCTAAGGAAAGCATTAGACAAGATGAGGCGGCTGCACACATTAAAATGTGAAACATCGCAGCTGGTGGTTCATATTTAGCGTCAGTGTCAGCTTAGGGTGTCAAATGTTAAGAACCATCGCATAAAAATACCACACAGGACTTCATAAAACCCGACGTATCAAATGCAATCCGTACACATTATGCAGAGTCACACAGCTAGGATACTGCTGTGCATTGCGTATACGCTCTGAACATCGGCTCAGAGGGGAGAAGGGTCGAACGTGCGTACTGCTAGTGTTGCTGTGAATAAAGATGAAGTGTCTATAGAGTGGATACATAAAAGGTCACATAGGTTAATGATGCCATTCAATAAGGAATGAATGAAGTCTGTATGACGTTCAAGTTTGACTTTTACTGCTCTTGTTACACAATAAGGTCATATCATAAGTACCGAAGATTAGAGTTGTTACAAACAAAACAGAAAGAGGAGTGATACGTGAAGTTTTAGTGTTTGAAAGGAAAGAAGGAGAAAACCGTACCACAGCACCAGCCAACCTCCCTCGGAGTCTGTCTGGTAAAAGTTCAGTTTAGTAAAAGTTTTACGGCTATTCAGTAAGGTCATACATGAACGCGCGTGACCCAAGTTGGTTGTTTTCAGGCTGGTTCATAGCATGGCTTGATTTTACTTTGCGAGGCGAAATGGGAATTAAGTTTAACGCCCCTTTCAGCACGCTGCCTACGAGTGCACTACATCGAGCATGGTAATGGGGGTTAAGGCAGTAACAGAAGCGCTGGAATGGATCAGTATGGAAGCGTATAAACATGCACTGTTCTTCACTGATTCGATCAGCACCCTAGAAAAAATCAGGAGTGGTTGGCTCTACAGTGACTGGAGAGCCTCCATTGCAAATAGCCACCTCCTAAGGATTACATGGGTGTTCTGCCCTTGTCAAGCCGGGTGCACAGAAATGAGCGTGCTGATGAACTTGCCGGCAAAGCAGCACCCAATGGCCGAATCATGCTCGACCCACCAATGGTGATCGCCAGATGCAAGGAGAGCCTTCACGACCAAGAGGAGACAGACTGACACACACTCAGCACAATAAAAGAAAAGTCTGTGCGGGGACAGGGAAAAAAAGTTTGCTCCGAGGAGTTGTCAGGGGTGTCTCAAACGAGCTCCTCAAGGAGACAATTAGCAGGAAGACCCTGAGATGGACGCTGGAAAAGAGAGATGAGCAGCTATAGACATGTGCCGCCTGTTATGATTCTAGCTCTGGATGTAAGTAATCCAAGTAAGTCAGCACTGTGAGGTTATTGTAGAAGCAGACCACCGAACTCAAAGTGTACGTGGCTGACGGATACTCCAGTGTGGTTTGGTCTTTCTTTCCTGTCAAACATCCTTATATCTCCTCCTTCTTTTCTGTGTTTGTTACTCTCTTGTTGCACCTCTAATATTCGGCACTTACGTGCATGGCCTAATTGTGCTGCAAGTTTCGTACAACTCTTACTAAACTAAAACAAAGAAGTCAAAGTTCGTCTCCGATAGAGCTGTGCCAAGTGGGCGGAGAGCCTTGGAAACTCCCCAAACAAACCAGGCCTAGAGACGCCCTGCCGGGGATTCCAACGAAGGTCAACCGCCCCAAAACCAAGAATGTTACTATCTCGTTTGTTTTAGTAGAGGTTTTTACGGCGCTCGCAACTGCATAAGGTCAAATGAGCGCCAGAAGATTAGAGGTATTACAAGAGAGTAACAAACAAAAAAGAAGCAAGGGAAATAAGGACGATAGACGTTTGATAGGAAAGAAAAAGCAAACCACACCAGAGCACCCGCCAACCATCCACTAAGTACTATCTACGCTAGCAACGCGACCAATAGAGATCAGATTAATATGTCATTGTTCACGCCTAACACCCTTTCGACACTGTAAGGTTATGAAAGAGGCGAGACTACCAGATTTAAAGTCCATCTCCGATAGGACCAAGCCACATAAGCGGAGAACCTTAAAAGCTCCCCTATAAATTGGGTTGATTGTAACACTGAAATAAAACTGGAAGATCAGAACATACCACATCAACAACAACGACAGAAAGAAACAAACAACTGCAAATACAACAGCAACAACTACGAAAATAATAATAGCAACAACGACAACAACAACATCAACAATAACATCAACAACATCAACCTCAACAACAAAAACTACTGCTACAACAGCAGTTAAAAAAAAAAGAAGAAAAAAAACCAACGAAAGAAATTAGGAAGTATGCTGAATTAGATCTAGTTGAAATAGTAGGTTTACAAAGAAGAAAAACAAAAACAGAGGCGAAATCTAGCTTCTTGCTCACCAGGCAGCAAGACGTTCACTTTCTAGAGCAACAAAAATTGTCATGAGCCTATTTTAACGTGCCAAACAAACCACATTTTTAGACCATTCCTTTGAGAACCGAACAAGGGCATTTCGCATCAAAGCCGAGCATGATACCAAATGAGCTGACGGCTTGCCCTCCTTGCCTCTAACGAGAAACCCAACCCCCAAAATTTCGGAGAGCGGGACTCATTGAAGACGCATTTTCGGCGTGTGAGTCTGAGGCTATGCACACTGCACACTGCACACTGCACACTGCACACTGCACACACTGCACACACTGCACACACTGCACACACTGCACACAAAGCATACCGGATGCCCGTTCGGTTAAAAATTAAAAAATACCGAAGTGAGCATCAACGAGCCAACGTCAAAGGAAATGTGTAATTGTGTAAGAGAGAGAGAGAGAGAGACAGAAAGGGAGAGAAAGAGAGAGAGAGAGAGAGAGAGAGAGAGAGAGAGAGAGAGACAGACAGACAGACAGACAGACAGACAGACAGACAGACAGACAAACAGACAGACAGACAGCCAGACAACCAGACAGACAGAGGGAGAGAGAGGGACAGACAGTCAGAAAGCAAAGAGAAAGAAGGACGGACAGACAGACAACACACACAGACAGAGACAGAGACTGCAGAGACACAGACAGACAGACAGATGGATGGACAGACTAAACAGACAAATATACAAATAGACAGACAGACAGACAGCAGGCAGACAGGCAGACGGACAGACAGGCAGACCGACATACGGACAAACAGACTTTTTCTTTAGCCAAAAGGTGAAAGTAAAGTATAATTTCCTCCCGTTCATCAAAGATTTTCTTCTCTCTACTACACGATACATCCCGACGACAACGGTGCATTTTCCCCTATTTCTGTAAGATATAGCCGCAACACTACTGTGACTCTTATAGTGACTTCGGATGTTGAGCACTGAGCACTGGGTCATACTGTTCGAATTTGTGTGTTTGTTTGTGTGTGTGTGTGTGTGTGTGTGTGTGTGTGTGTGTGTGTTTAGTTTTGGTAAGAGTTTTACGGCACTTGCAACACAATAAGGTCATATAAGTGCCGAAGATTAGAGGTGTTAAAAGAGAGTAACAAACACAAAAAAAGGAGGGGAGATAGAGACGATAGATTATTTATAGGAAAGATGGAGCAAACAACACAAGAGCACCAGCCAACCACTCACTGTGTGTGTGTGTGTGTGTGTGTGTATAAGGGGGGGGACACAACACTTCGGTTGTACCGTAAGGACGATAGGTTACTTTAACCTAACAGGACATGACACGTTGTTGTCCGAACTGAGCCGCCCCTTCCCCCCATCTCTCCCAGCAAACCGCTAATGTTTGGAACAACCAAGGTTAAGGCCGACCCTGGCCGGTTATCCGTCGCTAAACACCCCAACAATGCTTTCAGCGACAAGATGGTATTTTAGCGGGAAGGGAAATACCTTTGTCTCAGTGTCTCCAGGCATGGTTGTTTTGTTGAGGAGGAGGGGGATAATTGTTTGAGCAAAGAGAGGCACAACGACACAGTAATGGTCATTAGTGCTGGGATCAAGTAAGACAGACAAACAGAAACAACAGAGGGAAGGTGAAAAAGTAGAATCTAAACTCCTGCTTGTATGTTGGGGGGTTTTTTCTTGGAGGGGGGGGGGAGAGGAGGAGGACTCCTTGGCCAGGGTGAAAAACAAAACTTGCAGACGGACAGTTTGTCAATTGGTCGGAGACAGCCTCGAAAAAGGTACTCTGGAGTAGCCTATTTGCGGACCTTCTCCGAAAATAGATACAAAAGAAGCAGACAAAGTACTCTTTCAAGTGCTTTCTTCTTTTCTTTTTCTTTTTTTTTTTACCTATCAGCTTGAACGAATTAGCTCATTTCAGTTTTATTTTTCGTTTTCTCACCATGTTCATTTCAGTATTTTGTATGTTGTTTTGGAAGTTGCATACGTTTCTGAATTAGTCACCAATTTCGAAAAGAACGAACGGAGAACCATTAAATCTACCCATACACCATAACCAATATCAAAGGTAATGTACTTCCCCTTTGTACCCTGAACTCTAAACACTTCCTCTTCCCCAAGTGCCATTAAAATCGAACCTGGTTGGCTATTAATTAAAAAGGTAATCAGACATGGAAATTAACCAAAAGGTATGAGGACAAAGGGCGCGCAGTAGCTAACCAATCACAGAAAAACTGAAAGATAAATGATGGGTTTTTTTGTTTTTGTATAGTGTTTTACGGCGCTCGCAACTGCATAGGTCATATGAGCGCGCGGGACACACCTAATATTTTCAGTTGGTAGGAAATTTTGATTTTTGCCCGGTGGCGGCCGAAGCCTACTCTTATCGATTTTTGACCACCAAGGGATCTTTAACGTGCGCAACTTGCACACGGGCCCTCCGAGATTTTTCGTCCATGTCCGAGAAGGCTAGGTGTAGATCTTTCCTACCAGAAGATCAGGGGTGTGGCAGAAAGACAGCAGTAAGGAGAAGGCAAGGAGTAGCAGTAGAAAGGCTGCAGAAAGAGTCAGGAGCCCAGAGGAGGGGGCAAAGGAGGTGAGGGGGTGGGGGCAGAGAGTGGAAATGAAAGCAGACAACAGAACATTGCTAGAGAGCAGGAAAGGAGGTGAAAGGAGACAATTTTAGAGAAGAAAATTTTTCGGTCGCTACCCGGATTCGAACCCGGGACCTTTGAATGAGAGACCAACACCTTAACCTCTAGGCCACGAGAGGCGATAAATGAACAGTCAGATCAGGATACACATGTTGAGAAAGGAGTGGTGCATTTTTGTGTGTGTGTATGTGTGTGTGTATGTGTGTGTGTATGTGTGTTTGTGTTTGTGTGTGTATGTGTGTGTGTGTGTATGTGTGTGTGTGTGTGTGTGTGTGTGTGTGTGTGTGTGTGTGTGTGTGTGTGTGTGCCTGTATATGAGCGTATGAGTCTATGCGTGTGTGACAGAGAGTTAAAATGAGAGCGGCGGAGAGAAAAGTTATGTCAATGTTTGTCGTACATAAATAAAGGAGTGACACATCACTGCAATCAGCTTTACCTCCCACTCATAATTCACCAGGTAGAATACTATAATATGTGTGGCTCTTTAACTACAGTTTGACACTGACACAATTAGTTAGACACCATTGGTCACACGCAACATATAATTTTTACAGAACATTTCTTTTTATTAATACGGGGTGCCCACTACGGATTGGATCGGTCGATCGGGCCGTTCACCCGACTCGACCGCCTCAAAAACAAATGTGTTTGTTTTCAGTTTCAGGCGATCGAGTCGATCTCTACTCTCTGCAGGCATTTTGAGTTGTAAATGACATCAACATGTTGATCTTGGATACATCGCAAAGGATCATTAATTAGGTTCGGAGTAAAGTCCTTTCTTTTATTGGTTTTTGTTTGTTTTAGTAAGAGCGGCGCTTGCAACTGCATAAGGTCATATGAGCGCGCAAAAAAAAAGTTGGTTCCTTTCGCTACAGTTCACTGCACAGCCTGATTCTGGTCAGCATTTTTTGCACCTAAAATATTCCCTTCGGGTCTCTCCAAAATCTAGACATTCTTTTATTGGTTTAAATGTGTTTTTAATACGAGTAAGCCTTTAATTAAAGATCCCACAAGAAAGCCTGTGACTTAGATAAAGCGAGTGAAGGATATTGGTCAAAGGCACTCCTTTCACGTCAGCTCTTAATGTGTGCACATTATTTTATGTCTGCCGAAAGCAGTGACGCAAGCATGCTTCGTGGGGTTTTGGAACGCGAGACGCTGGGCCTACCCAAGCCTTGGAGTTTCGACAATAATACAAAACTCGTCACTGTTGCCTCTACACCCACCTGTCCAAAACCTCCAAAACCAAACAGTTAACAACAAACAGAACAAAAAAACACAAAACAAAACAAAATAAAGCAACCCCAGCAACAACAAATGAAAATGAAACCAAACAAAATAAAGCGACCCCCCCAAAAACAACCCAACAAAAAACAACAACAACAAAAACAAATTGATAAAGAACAACACACAAACAAAACAAAAGAACGGTCCAGTTTTACAGATACATCAAACTAAAGCTTACTAAATTAAATAGTGAAAAAAACCTTTGTGATCTAGTAAATGTATCTGTGCTACATGTGCGCAGTCAGTGACTTTAGTCCTTTATTTAGATACGAGGGTTTAACCTTTGCGTAATTTGTCCTTTCTACGGGACTCAAAACGAAACTTGAATTAATATTTTCATTCTGAGATCAATCGATGATCACACCGAGCCAGCGGGAAAGGAGTTAGGTCGTTGAAAAGTGAAATGTTTCTCAATGAAGCATAAATAATTTACGTCAAATTGTTGGCTGTTCAGAAGTATTATCAGCCCAAAGATCGAAACTGCAACATGTGGGGCAGGATACCCTCCCCCTTTCTTATTTTTTAAGGAAAAAGAGAGAAAGAACATCCGCCCTTTCCTAAAATTCGTTTACGAAACAGCAACTTTTTCTAAACATTCACGGTGAGTGGAAGGATATAGTCCTCGATATGTAATCTGAAGATGAACAAACTCTGTCCGTGTCACCCGCCGATATAAAAGTATATGTCTTTACACCATTGGGTGACGTGATAAGAAGTCGCGGCACGAAAGAGTTAAAAGCTAGAAAACAGGGCCCTTGAAAGACAGGGATGGCGTCCAAAGTTTACCTGCCTGTGCAAATTGACTGCATGGGCGCACAAGAAAAAAAAGTAAGCATACATTAAAATGATATCCAGGCTATATTATTATTCTTTTGAACATCCATTTAAAAGAACCCATCTTTCTAGTCTCACGTTCAAATAAGCAGAGTTGACGGTTGGGTGGGCAATGCACTATATGCATTAGGAAGGCTTGGCTTCATGTAGAGATGCACGTCATTATGATGTCAGGATATAAACTTTGTAATGCAGACTCCAAGTCTCTACAGTTGAATAGCTGACGCCTCTGTGAATGGGAGTAGCGTCTGAAACGTGTCTAGTGAACATAAAAAAGTCTAACATAGCCATTGTCTGTATTTTAAAAGGCACATCATGACGATATCAGTTAATTAGTACAAGGAAAGAGGAAAGAACAAGATACGCAGTCAGAAACAACGTGGGAAAAGAGAAAAGCTAAAGACCTATCCGTTGTGCTCTGAT
>NW_004797633.1:133069-134117 GCF_000002075.1 Aplysia californica | reverse complement strand
AAAAAACCACACAACAACAACAACAACCTAACAACAACCAAAAAGGCAACAACAACCAAACAAAACAAACAAACAAAAAACGGATCTCGAACACTCCCCTTTCAGTTATAGTTACAGCATGCAGCGTTCAGGACCTCCGGCACGGCCCAGAAAACTTTTGAAGCATGAATCCTTTTACACTTGCTTTCATCCCATAATAACAGACTGCGCAAATTAGCCCAAATTCGCATGTAGCCTTCGTGTGTGTGTGGCACAGAAGAAAGGCAAACACGGACAGCGGGCAAACGAAATGAGATACAGAAAGACAAATAAATTGCAATGTTGAACACGGAATGGCGGTTGGTTGGGCAATTTGTTTTAAAGAGTTTGTGATACTTAAGCCTGTGTATGATGTATTTATTTGTCTTACAAAGCTCTTTTATGTTAAAGAGCTAAGTAGGTACAGAGTGTATCATTTCGGCTAAAGCAAAGCGACATTTGAAAATGGGAAATGACAGGGTTTACGGGATGAGTTGGTGGGATAAATTCCGAGTTCTCAGTATACTAAGAGGCAAAGAAAAAGAGCTTTGAAAACTTGTTAAAAAGAAAAAAAAAGTAATCTAAACAAAGACTGGTAGATTCTACCATGTGTTCTCTCCTTTCTGATGCGAGTGCTTTATTTTCAATGGGTTATGTCTACACCATTCATGTTTAGTTCTATGGCACTTGTAACACAAACAATTCACTTAAGCGCGGAAAATTAGAGGTGTAACTAGAGAGTAACATACAAAGAAAAGAATGAGGAGTGGAGTTTTTAGTTTTAGTAAGAATTTTACGGCACTCGAAACTCAATAAGGTTATATAAGTCCAGAAGATTAGAGGTGTTACAAGAGAGTAACAAACACAAAAAAAGAAGGAGGAGAGATCCAGACGATAGCTGTTAGATAGGAAAGAAGAAGCAAACCACATCAGAGCACCCGCCAACTACCCACGAAGAAATGGAGAGATAGGGACCGGAAATGTTAGATAGGTAAGAAGGAGCAAACCTCAGGAGTGCGTACGCCAATCA
>NW_004797633.1:131079-132941 GCF_000002075.1 Aplysia californica | reverse complement strand
CCCCCCCCCCAAAAAAAAAAGAAAGAAAAGACACCCAAAGAGACAAATCAAACAAAAACAAACAAACAAACAAACAAACAAACAAACAACAACAACAAACAAACCGTATAGAATTAAATAAAAACAATAATACGAACAAAGCAAAAGTTATTAGAGAATTCGCTATCGAAACAAGTTTACTCAGCCGTGAATGGCATGACAATTCTTTACGTGCATTTGAACTCTCGCCATAGCATGCGGTCCATTAACTCTCATCAAGTGGTCAACTTGACAAAATGTGTCCACACACCTAAGACAGCCTCTGATCTCACTACGGTAATAGCGCCATTAACTCTCTCTCTCTCTCTCTCTCTCTCTCTCTCTCTCTCTCTCTCTCTCTCGCTCTCTCTCTCTCTCTCTCTCTCTCTTTCTCTCTCTCTCTCTAACCGATTGGGAACACCCACTTAAGATCGCGCTTGGGTGCAAAATGAGCGTACTTCTAAACGAGGTAGCAAACAGACCTGCGCCGTCATCCGCTGAGACATTAATGCGGAGAACGTGAGTTATGCTGCTGTTGAGTTACGCAGTTTACGGCAGGTCCACGCGACAACAGGTAGGTTTGGACAGGGATATAATATCATTACAACTATTACACTGAAGGAAGGAAATGGAAGAAGAGGAGGACCTCACAAGAGAGCCTACGAAATTCCCACAAAATGTCTTGATCTTGTAAGAGAACTTAAACAATAATTTTGAAATAGCGGTTTGAAGGTTTCATAGCTTTCTCATTCATTATCACCCCTTCACCCCCCCCCCCCCCTCCCAACTCCCCACCAGGCACAGTCTTTTCCTTCTCGATTCTACTCGAAACCCTGGAAGCAAATTAAGCATTGTCTTTTATTAAAATGTTTACGATTTGTTCGGAAAATTTTGTTTGGTCGTTTGCACTATCATAATAATGATTTATTGATACTCAGGTCATGTATAAAAAACATGTTTAACACCCCCCCCCAAAAAAAAACAAAAAAAACAACAACACCCAAACCAAAAAAAACAACCCAACCAAAACAAAACAAAAAACAAACACCAAACAAACAAAAAAACAAAACAAACAAAAAACAAACAAACAAAACAACAACAACAAACTAAAAACAAAGATTATTCTTCTTCGTAGAAAGGCACTTTAGTATTATTCTACCAGACAGCATACTTACAAAGCCTCTAGGAAATGTAACAGCTATTCCAGAAGAGGCTTGTAATATATCCTTTTTTTTATAACGAAAAGTCACCGCCTCCTGATCATCAATAATACAAATCCAATGTCTGCTTCAGTAGAGCTCAGGAAAGACACCAAAAACACACCCGGTAACTGATTTCTCACACAGATGTTATTATAGAACAACTTATTGACACCCTTTCAAAGAAAAACTGCGCTTCGGAAACAGAAACTGCTTTCTTGATATCAGAATGCGGAAAACTTTCCTCTCAATATTCTTCTTTTCCCTATATTATTTGGAAGGTCAGAAACAATCCGTGTGCGCATTTACTGTATGTCGGCCGCCCTCAAGTCATGTTCCGTTGTTTCCTCAATCTGTTCCCGTAGCACTGTCGTCTCACTGTCAACCAGTAATCACCTGGGAGGCGAAACGGTTGCCTGGACGTACCTGTCCTGTGTAGCCTAATCGCGGGGGCAAGTGGAGGGGAAACGGGGGAGACGGAAAAAATACCGTGACGCGACACCAGTCCTGGGCAGCAGTGCAGGTATAAGAAGGAGAATGGGGAGAAGGGGGAGAAGGAGAAGGAGAAGAAGGGGAGGGGGGAGGAGATAGATAGATAGATAGATAGATAGATAGATAGATAGATAGAGAGCGAGACACACAGAG
>NW_004797633.1:128123-129625 GCF_000002075.1 Aplysia californica | reverse complement strand
AATTTAAATTTAAAGTATTTATTGTCTCACCATTAAAAAATTCCGTCTTTGCTTATAGTCACGCATCCGTTTGCAGCTGGATGAACCAATGAATAATAACAGGCACGTCCTTGTCGACCGTGCCGAGAATCGAACTCTTGAAACTCACTCCAAGTTCATTCGTAGGCTAGATCTAGTATCCCCAAGAATAAAACTCCAGAGCTGAGGGTTTTTTTCTTCCGGGAACTACGATTCGTTATTAAAATCAATCAATAAGTTGGCAAAGAGAATTCGAGAAAATTTTCGGAAGGGCAACTTGGCCTTTAAGTTTAAGCAAACACTTCATAATAATAATATTGTGGGGACAAAATAAAGAAAGAAGGAAATTAAACTGCAAACGTTTACACCTACACCCTTTCAGCTCTCATTCTCTTACCTGAGTCAGTTATGAGGTTTATTTAATCCAGGTCCAGAATAGCCCTCAACTTAAAATGCACACAAAGAAAACAATATTACTCCAACTGAAATCCCAACTTCACAAGATCAACACAACTAGTTGGCAGAAGGCTCCTAAACTCAACAAGTGAACCTGCCGCCCGTCCCAGTACAGAGATAGGCCTATGTGGCTATGTGTCGGTCCTCGATACACTTGAGATCCTCTCAAGGTGGATAAAAGAAGAATTCCAGAGGGAAAAAAGAGAAAACGATTTATACAAACACTCTTCTTGTAAAGCGAGTATGTGTCACCGACAACGACAACGACGACTCTATCAGAGAGGAGAAAAAAAGGTGGGTTGTCCTTTTGAAATATTTAACACGGCTCAGTAAGTTAAGAGGAAAACAAGTTGGGATTGCCAGTGGGTGTTGATAAGGGTGCAGTGCGTGTAGTGTAGGCTTGAGCGAGCAGAGGAGAAAAAGTTAAGTGTGTAAATACATGTAATGCGGATGACAAAAGGGAAATGGCGAGGTAGCTGAAAAAAAAAGAAAGAAAAGAAATTCAATAGTAGGGCATGTAACACGCCCTTTTTCTTAGCTTTGCGATACATTAATAACTAAGACATCTGCTGCCTTCTGTGGGTCTTCGTTCTCAAGATGGACACACTTTGACTTTAAAAAAGAAGCTATTTAACCTGCATAAATGAAACGTACAGTCAAACCTGCTCTATAACGACCACCTGTTTAAGACAACCACCTGTACAAGCGACCACTTCCACGACCCCCCTCCATAAAACAACAACAACAACAACAACAAAAACAACCCATTTGTTGTTGTTTTTTTCATTAATGTTATGGCCCTATCCAAGACTGTCCAAGAGGACCCCCTGTCTCAGATAACCACTTCTATCCTCGGCAACGAATGGTCGTCTTGGACAATATTTGACTGCAAGCCCTATGTGCGATAGTTAAGAATACTGACATTGAAGACCATAAAACTTTGACTTTACATTGAATACTCCTGCAGTATTATGATGTTTGGACGAATAATACTATGATTACACCTCGTCATACAAATTCTAATATAT
>NW_004797633.1:107432-125452 GCF_000002075.1 Aplysia californica | reverse complement strand
TATGTAAGAAAGATCTACACCTAGCCTTCTCGGAGAAGGGCGAACAATTTATGAGGTGTGCAAGTTGCGAATGTTAAAGATCCCTTGGTGGTCTAACATCGATAAGAGTAGGCTTCTGCCGCTATCCGTACAAAATTCAAAATTTCCTACCAACTGAATGTTTAATGAGTCCCGCATGCATATATGATCTTATGCAGTTGCGAGAGCCGTAAAACCCTTACAAATTTGTTTTTATAGAGATAGATAGCTATAAAGATAGGTAGATGTAAGTCCCCTTCCAACAAAGAAAGCCTATTTAGTAGGCAAGACCTCCGAATTCAATGACCATTGTTAAAAGGTACCAGCCTTGAAGGTGGGTGCCTTCACAAATCTTGAGACAACCCAATTTCAGGAGAGCCCCCATACATTTCATTCTGATGGACAGAGCAATGGTAAACACATTTTTTTAAAATATAGATAAAAATCTAATAAGAGAAAACAAAGGACAGAAAAAGTAAAAGAAAAGACAGAAAATATACAGTAGCTGAATTTTTTTTAAAAGACGACAGACTTTCTGGAGTCTCTGTTAAAGTGGGTATGACACAAAGAGGGCAGACAACTGTCAGTTTTAACTGAAAGTGAAAGAAGTGTAATAGACCCCTTAAAGGAAACTATTTTTAAAAACAAAAAAACCCAAAACAAAACAAATAACAACAACCAAGCAACATGAGTTTGTTCAAGGTATAACATTCCATAATTTTATTCTATGACAGGACATTCAAAATACTGGGAGCTCGTACTTGGTCATTTAACACTGGCACCACAGAGTCTGAGGAGTCACAGCTTTGCTTGTAGCTCTGTCTAAAAAAGAAATGGTCAACACTGTTGGGTTATTTAAGAAGCGGGACCTCCAAGTTTAACATCCACCACAGAAAGGACTGAGCCAAGTGGGAAATTCGTGTAAAGTGCCTTTCCTAATAACACAACGTCAGATCAAGGTGAGGCTCGAACCCGCAATCTCACGATTACGAGTCCAGTAGCCTAACCACTAGGCTACGGACGCCACTTCAGTTGTTACCACACTCTCACCGTTATAACAAACAGTACATTTTTATGCACCATTTCCATCCAATTATTCTTCATGATCAGCAGACTAGACCGGCTAGCTTTCCCTGACATTCTTTGACTTCTTCCGCATCACTTTATCTGATCACTGAGAGAGAAAAAAGTTCTCAGAGTGGAAGTGCCCGTGTTTTTATTGCTGTAGGCATAATGAGAGTGTAAGGATGGGTGTATCAGTGTGTGGGCGCATGTGTGTGTGTGTGTGTGTGTTTGCGGAGGAAAGAGAGGGAGAAGGAGAAAGAGTAAAGGAACAAGAGAGAGAGAGAGAGAAAGAGAGAGAGAGAGAGAGAGAGAGAGAGAGAGAGAGAGAGAGAGAGAGAGACAGAGACAGAGACAGAGACACACACAGACAGAGAGACAGACAGATAGACAGACAGACAAATAGGCAGATAGACAGACAGACAGACAGAGTTGTAAGAAAAACAGAATAAAAAATAAAAAGAAACTCCGAGACATCCCAGCAAGGACAGCATCTCAAACTATTGCAAACAACTCCATGATTCCTCAGTCCCTGTAATACTGTACCAAGCAATCCATGTGGAATAATCAATAATCATATGTTTAAACACATCTTGTACATGTAACAATAAAAACACTAGACGGTCGAAAAAAGAACATGAGATGACATTGCAAAGTTCCTCTCCCACCAAGCCCAACAGGTGGCAGAACATGACACACTACACTTAAATTGGTGTAATTAGATTATGGCAATCGAGTGGAGGTGAAAAAATTGCCCTATGTCTTTTCCAACTCTTTGACAGTACAAATTAGAGCACTTTATGTCAAAAGGTGCAAAACTGTCCTGAGAGGAATTTCCATCTGCAGAAGATTATTTACAGAGCATCTCTCTTCTTTTGCGAGGATGTATCCCACATGGCCTGAGTTTTCTTTGACAAGTACTCTATCGAGAGTGGCCATAACACCTAATTATCCAAATTAGGTTGATGGGAACAAAATATTAATTATCTTAAGCTACAAAAAGATTTCACAGAGTCTTTCCTGTACTGAGAAGCTTTGCAAAACTTCATTTATTTTCCTTGCGGTTAGAGGCTTCAGATGGTATACAATCCTAAAATTGGACTTGATGATAAAAACTGAGATGGCCGAGTAGGCCAGTCAGCATAGATGGATAGGTGGGTGGTAGGGTGGGAGCATTATAAAGGTTTAATGTAATGTACATGGCATAGGGTAAGCTGAAAATTTGTTTCACATCATTTCAATGGATCAAGTCGACAACACATTACAGTGAAAGGTTAGCAAAATGACTTAACCTCAATTCTTATACAAATGCTCATAAAAACATGCACACAAAATAAATGTACAGAATTATGGGCAAACAAACAAAAAAAAAAAGACTTGTTCTGACTTTTGGTATTTCGACATTCAAATCTACAACAGACACGATCCAAATCAAAATACTCAAACGAAAATGTTAAGAACTTGAACTTTTCGCTTCAATATTTTTTTTTTTAAAGCCGCATAATCAGAATCAGAGACAATATGTGCATCAAGATTCAGAATTAACAATCAAGCATCCACAAAATCATCAGAGCAAAAAGACTTATCTGCCGACAGGACAAAAGGTTAAAAAGGTATCACCGACCAAAGAATTATGCAACAAGAGAACAGAATCCCTTGGGAAAGAGGTTGTCAAAACTCAACCATACATAAAATATTATAGATAAGTAGGAGGGTACGGTACATTTGAACTCAATTATGCCAAGTGTTCAGAGAAACATTTAAATATTTACGTGCTGTAGAGAAAAACATAACCCCGCTAACCTGCCCGTAAAGCAGCGTGTAGTAGAATATAGCAACATGTTTGGGACTACTGGGGCTGTGCGTACGTCAGCAGGTATAAGCTGCCACACTTTGATCACAACCCAAACCTGATAGCTATCCACCAATCATGCCCTACCCCTGACGATATTTTTGTTTTAGTTTTACCGCAACACAATTAGTTCATAAAAGTGGCGAAGATCAGAAGTGTTACAAGAGTGTAACAAACACAAAAAAGAAGGTGGAGAGATAAGGATGACAGATGTTTGATAGCAAAGAAGAAGCAAACCACATGAGATCACCCGTCAACCATCCACTAGGCATGTGACAGGGATGTCAGTCTATCTGCAGTGTTCAATTCAACCTTTTAAAAAAGCCTTTGAAATTATAGACTTATCCAGTACGACCAAATAGAGGGCCTTAACATTTCTGCAAGCAACCCACATTTATACACAGGTCCAAACCCTGACTGCCAACACCCTGGTCTGGTCAGCTGAGATTAGAGCATGCCAAAATATAAGTCTGTAAAAAGACCAAAAGAACACTACCGTACGCATATGCACACACACACACACACACACACACACACACACACACACAGAAACAGTTAACTTTTACCCATATGGCTCAAACCTCGGCCAAACCAAACAAACTGAGTCCCTTATCTTTTTGGGTTTTTTTGGAAGGAAAAAAAAATAAGCCCACCCCTTTGAGGAACACACGCACGAGAGTCTCCAAGTAGGAACATTCACATCATATCTTTTGTCTGTCCTCAAAACATCATTTAAAATGAGAATTCTGAGCAGTCATTCTTCACTTTTACATACATCCAAAACAATTCAAGCATGAAGAAACATTAAAATGATGTATACACAGATATACAGACTATACATTATGATACAGGAAAGCAAGAGAGGAAATTGTGTGACCAAGGTGTACAAAGAACTAAAAGTCTCTTCTAATAAATTCTGAGTGATCTTATCTACATGTCCATCATATTGCAAATGGTAATTAAAAAAACCATGAGAGCTGACTAGCCTGAGCTTCATTACAATGCAGACTAAAAGATTTGCACTTAAACATCTTTGTTCAGTAAGTCACAGTACATTGTAACAGCAAATTCACCAAAAGACTCTAAAGAGCATCAGGCATACACTAACTTAATCTTTTAAATTTCCCTTTTCCAATCTTAAAAAAAACCCCAGATTAAGTGTATGGTCCACTACACACTCAACCTTTCTCTTATCAACTGTACACCTAAATACGGTTACGTTAATTCTCAAATGACTTTCTTATTGAAAGATGACAGCAACATCAAAGTACACTGAGACTGAAATAACGAGATGCATCAAACATGCACGTTTTTCAACATTCCTATAATGTGATTTTAAACAAGCATGAAAATGTTCAGAATGAAATATGAAAATGCAACAAAAGAATTTTTTTTCAAAATTTTGATGGCACATCATCAAAGACTACCCCTCCCTTAGAAAAACGTACGAGGAAAAAATACCCCCATGCAGTTCTCTCATTCACTCTCATGCACTCACTATTTACAGAGGATAAATAAGACAGTAAGAAGGGAAAAAGTACATTCAATATCATTGCCAGTGGGACAAGAAAACAGGATCTCAGCAGAGCAAAAGAAACATCTAGAACAATCTGTTACAAGACAAAGGATATTACTGGTGTCAACACTTTTAACCCTACCCGTACACCCTGGGGTCATTTTGTACCCCCGGGGTTGTATTCTTTACATTTTAGAATACTTCTAGTACCAAGATCTCTTTGAAACTTTCAGTATTTCTCAAAAAATCGTTTTGACAGACTGCTATGCAAAGCGTATGGATCGGCTTAACGAGTAAATTTCCTCTTTGAAAGTGGTGGCACAGAGTGCCCCACGTCGTATGGATAAGATAGTGAAACACGATGAGAGGATAGGGTTAATGATTTTTTTTTTAAGCTCCTTAAAAATATTTTCAAAGTTTTCTGTATTTTCTCTTTGGCATTTTGTTTTGGCAGAACAACATCCGTTGCACCTTAAAAAGAAAAGGGTTGGAAGTACTACTCATATTTATAATTAACAAACTAGAAATTACAAATGGAGAAGAAAGTTCATCTGAAATTGGACAAATATATATAACAATGCTTTTCCAGAATGATATTAGACCATTTGTTCCCTTTTTGATTTTCACAACGATTAATGTCAGTCAAAAAGACAAAACAAAACAAAAAACAAACAAACAAACAGTGGAAGAGCCGTGATCATACACGGCGGTACAAACAGAAAGAGTTGAGTGTTTGCTTAGCGTACAACATCAAGTTTTGATTCCACGTTACGTTAACAGAGAAATGGGACTTTAAAGCACTGGTACCAAAACTTTATGAAATGATCTATATTCAAATGAAATTGATAAAGCTTTCACTGTAAATTCTTTCTAAATGCAGGTAATCAAATTCAAGCTGGTTTCTCATCAACAGAAACACTAAATGAATGCTTGGGGTATAAATCATTATTTCATGTGATAGTAAGTGTGGAAAAGAAAAAAAAATCTTCTCTTGAGACTCGGTAAGCCTTTAAATTTATGCTCCTCCTGTCTTTGCCCATTTGCATCCCACTGGATTTAAAATAACTTTTGACATCATTCAGTGCACCAGCATACATTTTGATGAGATCTGATTTTGTAGACACACCATTCACCATAAAGACTCAAAACATAACAACATTCAGATGCAATACAACTACGGCAGACTTCTTGACTATCCCAAACCCCTTTGAAACCCTACAAATAAAACCATACAAAAAAATATATAGAATTGATAAATCTTTATGACATTCAGAGCATTTTGTATTACACTGATACTTTAAACTGACCGGGGTGGTTCAAAGATACAAACTTCCACAGCAAGTATGCATAAGAAGCAACAATCTACTATACCGGTATCCAGTGTTATGGAGTCATAAATAAAGCAGAACCACACTGATTGCACATTATCTGGCAAATGATCACAAGAAATGAAGCAGCCAGAACGGTAGAATTTCATCAAATAAAACAAGAAGATATCGGAACAACGGTGGGAGCATAAGGTTAATTAATAAACCTAATGAAAGTTGTACCAAGTTAAAACAAAACACTGTGGAAAACTTCCGCTGTCATCACTGTTCAATAGCGAGGCCATTTGTTTGTGACTAGGACTTTAAACATTTTTACGAGACATTAACCAAGTCTTATTGATCTAATCCCTTTTCTTCCCTCTGTCACCATTATAATTTAACCAACAAACTCACTGAAAATCTTCCTCAAATAGTTTGTTTATACTTTTATTGTCACAAAGTCAACTCTTTTATTCTTTATAAATCGTGAAAACAATAAAGGCTAAATCTACAGAATTGTCTGTAATACCTGACAAACCATTGATTGCTTGTCAAAATTCTTCAAAACTGGTACGTGATTTGCAGTAAACTAAAATGCTATCCATTACTATAATAATATGATTGATAATATGATGACACACTACATAAATTATATTTCAATATGACCGCTGAATATCATACTGAATATGATATCAAAATATTTTGCAGCACCTTGATATGTAAATGAAAAACTAAACCATATAAAGACTTCATGCAAGGCATTCACCTCAGAAGCCATTAACAAAATGAGAGGAGGAAAGAAATGAAAAACTCAGTCCTCGTGTTCTCAATTATGTCTACGGATAGTAACAGCCTCGAAACAATATAAATATAGCCACACTGCCAGATAAATCTACCATAAGAATTATTCAAAAGAAACCTATAAAATGATAGAGAGCTATACACTCCAAATATTGACAGCCAATAGAAAAAAAAGGACACATTAAAGTCCAGTATAAACTCACTGTAATTAACATACACAGCATTAAGGGTAACATTCTTACTTTATGAGTCAACTGTTAAAAAACAAATGAAATGCCCTAGATATTTTGTTTTCCCTGGTGTATTATGATACCAGTCCATTATGCTCGCCGCTCAAAGGGACACTCAGAAAGTAGTGAAATCTGAGAAAAAAAAAGATGTCACCAAACTCCAAGGGAGAAAATCCACCCACAGAGGGGCAAAACTGTTCCATTTTGTTGTGATTACTTCCCTTGTGCACGGCTCACCGGCCACCCCTCGAGACCGACGGGAATGTAATGTCGCCTACACAGATCACACTCATCAAACGAGAAGATCACACGTCGAGTCAACTCCTTCAGGGTGGCGGGAATTCAACCTGGTCTTTTTGTAAAAATCTCCTTTATCACGCTGCTACGTGTAAGCACAGTAAATATCACAAGGTACCTTCAGCTGATTAAAAACTCCCTTCCATTGGAGCAATCAAGAGGGATTTTTTTTCTCTCCATCTTCAGATCCCTAAAATTGCAGTGGCACTCACAGCCAGCATCAGGTGATAGATACCTTCCATTGAATAAACTTTCTTCCAGAGATGTAAGTTCCAACACTGTTCATGTCCTTTCCTGGCACTGTGCTGGTGCAAGGAGCTCACAGCAATCTCTCAGGGGAAGGGTTCGAAGCTTCATTCATCCTTGCTGCTCCGGCTTGGGTTGGAGCTGACACTGACCACATCTGCCTCCCTCTGGGAAGTCGAGTCCAGCAGTGGGGCGTCTGAAGAGGATAATAGGAACATTTTAGCATACACTGGCATAGCCACGGAGGATGGAACAGATGGATGGTAAGAGTTTTATGTCTAAATCCATAATGTTCTAATAATTTTAACAGGAAGGCAGCTTCGCTGTTACGGCCAAATCAGGCTGAGGGAAATACAATATGTCAGCTGACAGAAAGATACATCCAATAAAAACTTTCCCAACTAGGGAATGAGACTCAAGTCCCCTTTTGTGAACCGTGAGGAGTCTAAACATAACACCACAGATGCTGGTAAACCGTTGAGTTAGATAGATGTATACAGACAGTCTTGATTTGGTTTGGAATAGACTCAACTCTTTGCCTGCCTCTTATTTATTATAATGTTTTTAAAAACCTTCTCTTTTCTTAGCTTATCCATTCTGACATGAATGGAATTATTAACAGTTACCCTGACAAACAAATGGGAAAAAAAAAAAGCCCGACAGCACTCCAAAAAACGACACAACATTTTCAACCATCCTGGTCTTACCATCCGTGGCGAGTTGATCATCTGAGGATGTCAGACTTCCAGCTGTGGCTCTCTGTGATGCCATGGATCTGTTTGATGTGCCAGAGTCATACGTCTCCACGGTTACCGACGTGGAAGCATCGCTCATGCTCACATTCACTGTGTCCACTGAACCGAAGATCTCCGAGACGCCATCGCGGTTCATGGTGCTAGTAGTCACCGTGGAGTGACGGTTGCTATTGTTGTTGTTGTTGTTGTTAATGTTGTTGTTCCCATCACCCACCATGTTGTTGTTGTTGTGCTGCTGTTGTTGCATAATGGAGGCCCTGACCGCAGGGTATACGTTGGGCAGCCGACGGTACTCTGACGTAGGGCTGGTCCCGTGGCCACTCACTCCAGGACCCAAGGTCACAGGTAGGATGGCCCCACCAGCTCCTGGTCTCACGGCCTCTTCGTAAGATGGAAGGTGCACTCTGGAGGCATCTGCATAGGCCATCAATGCCAGTCTGTCGTGCTCGTCTGAAAAAAGCCGTGAATATATTTATGGTAATTTGAATCAGCGAGACACAAAAAGTGGCCGTCACAGAATGCTGGAAAAATGATTAAATTCAGAACACAACATGGTATAAAAATGATCCCCTGGATTAAGAAAATGAAAAAAGAGCCCCATGGAACACAGGTAAGCTGAACTGAAGTTCACAGGGTAACCGACATATTTCATCAGAAACATAAAAGGACAACGGACAGACACACAGAACGTGGTTAATGTCTCTGTCACAGCTTGAGGTTGATTAAACCTGACCAACCCAAGCACATGCCTCATTTCTCCCTCCATTTACCCTTCATTGAATGAATACCACCACATGTGGAGGAGTAAATCTAGAGGTCAGCCACAGGAAGTTCAAGTCCACTGGCTGAGGCCAGGGCTCAAAGGAATAAGAGGCAGGACCTCTGGATTCAAAATCCATCTCCAACAAGGCAAGTCTTGTTTGTTTTTTTCGTCTGAATAAAGAGAAGCACACATTGACATAATAACTGTCATTTAGCGCAGGAAAAATGTAAGACTGATAAACAGAAATAACAGATCTACCCGAGTGCTCTCTAACCACCCACAGGAACAAGTCAAATCAGCAAAAGCTTTGAAAACTTCTTTAAAAAATACAATTTAAGAAAATCGGGATTAGATTAACTGGGATAACGGTGCACCCACAGCAGAAAGAAAAATGTGGAAAACTTTGGACCACACAAGAGTTCTTCTCACCCAAAGAGTTGTTGTGCACCCTTGAGTAAGGCGGAGGAGCAGGTCCCTGCTGGAACAAAGGAGCACGCGGCTTCTTCCTCCGGAACACCACAATGACCATGATGAGCAGCAGCACCCCCAGCACACTGCAGGCAGTGGTCACCACAATCACCACAGATGACACCTGGAAAGATTTATTTGTTTCATTTAAATGGGGACCATGACAATCATTGACTGATGTGACTTACTGTCAATAGATTAAGTCTGAACTATATAAGCAAGTTTGGGGCCCTTTTCCATTGATTTGTCCAGGGGCTATAAAGCTGTGAATACCACCCTGTCTTTAATCACTTGGAAAAACATCTGGCCCCATGCAAACTAGGAAAATGTCCACTCCTGTCATGGCTACTTGTAAATGAGGCAATTATTGCCCATTCATCTCACTTCACCAACAAGTGACATTATACTTTGCAGACGTGTGATGAGAGGAAATTTTCCTTGTGGGAACAGGACCCTAAACATACACAGGGTTGAGACTGAGTTTAAGTACAACTAAAGTACAGCTGAAGGGAAGAGTACCCACAGCATAATAACAGGCACATTTCTCCGGACACAGACACAGACCATAGCAATACAGAACAGTAGTAACAGAAACTGACCAGTGAAGAACGAACACCGACGAAACTGACCAGTGAAGAACGAACACCAACCATCCATGATACAACATAAAATGCATCGAGGCTTCAGCCTGAATAATGCAAAAACGAGTTTTCAATTGAACATTTTATCTTGTACAAAATATTTCACTATTTTAATTTCATTGCAACATTGTCTGGTAAAAAATGTTTTCGACATGAGTTTCTAGTCATTTAACCTACCTTATCATAAATCAAAACAATTTTTGAAAATGAAATACAAAGAACCAAAACTGAGAGGGAAAAAAAGCAACCTGGCCTGTAGATTTTGGGCAGAAAAGTGAAAAAGAGCACAAAAGTTATATTCCACAAAACTTTCCCTTCCTGACACACAAGGGAATATCTATGTGGTTGGTCCAGCAAACACAGCCATTATATCTGAACGTTGTCAAAATGATAACATGTATGTAAAGTAAATGGTTGACACATATTCAATAGTCAATCAATTATTACACATGCATGAAAGATGCATTTTTTTTCCTTCTTATGCTTACCTTGTTCTTTCCGTCACTGATGTCACCAGAGTTATATGACTTGCCATCATTCTCTCCATCCGGTAACATATCCATTGGAGCGCCAGGTTCTGAGGTGAGGAATGTTTGTTTGAGTGAGTGAAAAAAAGTACTTCGGTAAATAAATATCATTTAAGAGAGGGATGGAGAGTCACATCTTAGGGAAAAAACCCAGAGTTAAAGCAAAGAAGAACATCAGTAGTGCCCTCCAACAACCAGCCAGAGGGGGAGAAGATGAGTAAAAACACACATGGATTCCAAAAAGATCACACAATTTTGAAGGAATAAGTTACACAGATAGTAATTTATAAGTAAGGCACACACCGAAGTGCATACTCTTATTTCTATAACTGGGTATCCATTCCGAATAAGGCGAAGTGAGGAAAATTTATGTAAAGTGCTTTTCCACAGGGACACGACGTTGGGTCCCCGATGGAATTCGAATCCATGACCTAATGGTTTGCAATCCGAGAGTCTAACGACTTGGCCATCGACACCATTCAAATACACAAGGACACACTGCACACTTACCGGAATCCTTGTAACAGCGAGGCGTGTCCCACTGCCAGACACCAATGTTGAGGCTGGAGCTGTGCGTACAGGTGAGCAGGTCCACTCCGTCCAGGCAGGTGCACTCGATGCGAGTCCCGCGGTGGAAGGGCATGCACAGCTGGAGGTCAGCCGAGTCCTCGCCCACACACTTGCAGAAGCCGTTCTTGATCTGACCAAGGTCGGGGCAGTACCACGTACTCTCTGCAAAAAAAAAATTGTAAAGGTTTTATATCCCCATTGACACAATTAAGATTACTCAGGAGGAGGTCCGTTTTGATCCGGCCTGTCGGGGCCAAACCCAAAAAGAAATAAAGAGATACTTGATAAAAAAAAGCCTCCCCATATCTACTACACCACTGATGCTAAAGTGCTTTTTGTGCAATATTTAAAAAACACATGAAAATTTTGAGTTGAAAGAAAAACACATGAAATCTTACAGTCAAGGGTAAATGACCCAAGAGCTGTTCGATCAAAAATATGTAAATAGTCCCAGAATTTGCCTGGTGTTTCTTTAATCCAAATATTACAAATTCTCCTTTCAACTTTTAATTTTTAAAAACTCATACCACATTATACTTACAGAAACTCATTAGTGTTGGCTACAATACCAAACTGAAGATAAATATTCAACCAAACTGATTGTAAATAAACATAGAAAAAGCCTCATAACAACAGAAAATGATCCAGCGGTGGGGAAAAGTAAAAAAAAGGACCAAAACACCACATAACGTCTGCAACTGTACATTACCTGACTCTGGAATACAGATGGGAGGTGCTCTGGACCAGATGCGCGAAGGTCGACACTGCAGCACTTTGGGCCCCACTAGCTTGAAGCCATCGTCACAGATGTACTCCACCTCCGCCCCAACCTCAAACATCGGGTACTCTGCATCATCTTGGCCAGCCAGTCCCAGCCTGGGACCTTCCACTTGAGACTTGCTCAGAATGCTCCACTTTCCATTGTGAATATAGTCCGGAGTCTGGCAAGACTCTTTCAGCACTGAAAAGACAGGAAGAGAAAAACTTTGATAGTCAATGTTCACATATATGCATATTTCATACCTTCCTCTCACCCCATTAAAAACCATTTGCCAAAAATAGTATACAAAGTCTGTGATACATATAATTTTTAACACTGATTTTTTAGCCTACATAAAACTAACTATATATTGTTAAAAAGGTTATAAAGAGACAAAAACAATAAGGATACCTAATACATTAATACGCTTGCAAAGGTAAAACAAGCATCATTATAACTAAGGTCACAAAGATAATTTTTTAACAGTGGCCATTTAACTATTTCTTGCCTACACATATAACATTGGTAAGGGCAATAGATATCAACAATGAAATCAAAGGAAAATGGCCATGTCATGGAGTTTAAGGAATACAATGTAAAAGATGACGTTGTAGTCTTTTGAAAATCATGTTAGTCATTGACCATCCACACTTGAAGATGATATGACAACGGACAAGAGTAGAAATGAAGTCACTATAAACTAATAAGAAAGTTTCTGATAATTCTATCACTATCCAGCTCACCACAAGTCGGAGTGGGACCTTCCCATTGTCCGTTGCGGCAAGTAAGCCTGGCACTAGCAGGATCCAGCAGCTCATAGCCGTTGGAGCAAATGTACTCCACCTCGAGACCCTCTGTCATCATGGGGTTGTAGCTGCTGAACTTGTAGAGGGCCCGAGGCACTTCGGGCGGGTTTGTGCAGTGCTTCCCTGTGGAGGCAAGCATGTGAAACAGATGCCTCAAACTTGACATATTCGACTGACGCATTGTCTGTTCACAGCAGTGGCCTATCCAAAGTACCATAAGCATAGTATAACGGATTGTCCTCAATACTGATTAAAGAACTCTGCCTCTAAATTTTTTACTGAAATTACCATTATCCGTCCATGTAAAGACAGGAGAAATATCATTTATAGACATTAATATATGAGGGGGCCCCAAGACCTATAGAGTGTTCATAAGTTAATAAACACTGATTAAAGTTCTGCCATCACAAACAGATCAAAGTGTTGTTCCTCTCAGCCCCCAAAAAAAACCCATTGCGACTTGCTCATGAAGATGACAATCGTATCTTCTGCTCAGCACAAAGGCATTCTGAACCAAACATGGGAAAATTTCCCAAGGAATACAGCTTGAGATAACAATGTATGTTAGTCCTGTTACTAGGCTGCAGTTTATAGAAGTTCATCATAACAACACACAATTTCTGTCAGGAACAGATTAGGACACTATATTATGTTGTAACCATGAAAAGAGTAGAAAAAGTAAACACCATAAAAATAGCCACAACCAACAACACCGGACAGAAACTTTTGCCCTTACTTGTACAGTGCTGCAGATGGACTGACCCATCAGGCATAGTCCAGAGCCCATGGGGTCCACAGATGACCACAAATCTTGTCTGGAATGTCATGTCATTGGAATAGCCACTGGCGCACACTATGGTGGCCATGCTACCCTTGGCCTTGGGGAACGGCGACTCACTGAGGTTGTATTCCACTCGGGCATTAAGAACACTTGGAGCTGCTAAGCACACAACTGGGGAAAACAAGGCAGAAAGCATTACTACAACTGCAACACAGCTTTATGCACCTTACCTTTTTTTAGAGTGCAATTTTTAAGGTGTGGTATTGAGTAACGCCAATGACAGCCTATAGAGAACTAATAAGTACTACACAATTCCATAAGTCATACTACGCAAGTAAACGAATAATAAACATATCTATGAAAACATACATCTTTCTATGAAATTTGACTCATGCATGCATGCATAACAGCTATGATGAACAAAAGTAAGCACATATTTATGAAACATTTATAATTTATGATAGCTCAACTGTGTGGTAAATTTGCAGCTTCAATACATATTGCACTTAGTTCTTATAGAGAAGTTAACGAAAGAATGTGTATTGTGGAACTCAGTACAGTATTGTGGAACTCAGTACAGTCAGGCAATTACTGTTTCATCTTGTAAAAATGTAGTTGCCATTAAATAGAATGGCAAATAAAAAGGTGAAAACCATATATACCTATTTTTATTCTTAATTTAATCTTAAAATGAGCGATAGGCCTAACCATTGAAATCTGTCAAATTCTGAAATATTCTTAATCCTCACCAGCTCTTGGAACACACTTGGGTGCCTCTGAAGGTGACCACGTTCCATTTGAACATATGAGTTTGTCTGGACCTTCCAAACGATAACCTAAGTTGCAAGAGTAGTGCAGCACATGGGTGGGCACTTGAATTTCCACAATGTTCCCATTTTCCACAGCTGGCATTAAGCTGCACTCTGACGACTCTACAGAAAGAAGAACCATCTTTGAAAACTCTCTGTATTCCACAAAATTCGTTACACATAAATCAAAATTTTTAAAAACAAAAACATCTTTAATTTTCTCAAAAATAATTTCAGTGCAATGAATAGTACACTTTAAAAAATATAAGAACACACTCTAAACTCTTATTTTTCATTTCAAACTCAATCCTTTACAGCTTTTGACTAAAATTTCTTTGAGTTCGCGAGTATGGAGCATGTCAATGACATTGTTATTAAATTAATATTCATGAATGTTTCACATTAAAGTATCTTTTGCCACATATTGGCTTGGACAAGGACTATTATAAAAATTGAAATTAAATTAATTGTAGCGCCCAACAAATAAAAAGTGAAGAAGACAAACAATGAAATGAAATCGTACCAGCGGCTGCTATCCAACACAAAGAAGCAGCGAAAACACAACCAAGGATTGTCTGGAACCTCATGATGGCCATCAACGTATCAGCGCTGAGGCTGCTTCGCTCTTCAAAAAGATGAGACCTGTAAGAAATCATAAGTTAAATGTCTGAGGCCCAGCTAAACCTTCTTCAATTACAAGAAAACTATGCCAGTAGTAGTGAAAATTGAACAACATCCATACTAAGCTAGATATTTTTTTACTTTCACTACCATCACATGCTCAGGTTTCGTAAAGCCCTTGTTTTGTTATTTATTTCATATCCGTCTTAATAGAATCTGCCTTTATTTTTGTGGCAAATTATATAGAGAGCTTTTTTGAAATATTTGATGGTCCTATTCCAACTAAATTTTACACACTAAACCTAATTACATTGTCATTTTCTTGATATGAACCCTGAAGTAAAAAAAATATCAAATAAATATCTGATTTGTGGGGTGGGAGGGGGGTGGGGAGGGGTTACAAGGGGCATGCCCCACGATTTGATGTTTTGCTAGATTATGTGTGAAATTTTCTTTAAAATTATTGATTAGCGTCAGTTTTGGAGGCCACAGTGTGAACTGCAGCAAAAATTTCTGTGTGCATCTGTGTGTGGGAGTGAAAGTAAAAATTTACCCAAGTTAGACTAATGCTCCGTCTTAGCTGCTTATGAAGATCACATGCTCAGCCTTGCCTACAAATCAACAATACAAAAATCTAATTTCATCACGAGAACTAGAGACAATGCATGATTGAGGAAAACAAGAAAAGAGAATCACCTGTTCTTTAGATTAATCACTTATTGTTTACTGGACAGGAGGGAACTCTTGTTGTAGTCTAGAGGGTGTTCGTCTCTCAATCAATAGGTCCTGGGTTTGAATCCGGATAGCGACATAAATTTTCTCCTTTCACATCTTTTCCTGCTCTTTAACAATGTTCTGTCATCTGCTTTTGCCTCCACTTTCTGCCCTCACCCCCTCATCTTCTTTGCCCAATCCTCTGGGATGACCTGTGAGCAAGTTGCGTACCTTAAAGATCCCTTGCAGGTCCAAAATCAATAAGAGTAACTTAGTCTTTGGCTGCCACCCACGCGAAATTTAAAATTTCCTACCAACTGAAAATGTTTAATGTGTCCCGCACGATATGACCATATTGATGTTTTACAATTCAGTTAGGTTTTATCTCTTGCTCACTGAGCATCAAACAACATACATGTATCGGACAGTATCGGGAAGCATGTTCAAAAGTAAACGTTAAGATCCAGAAGTAATCGTCGGTGAAGCCAAAACCTACACTCCATAGTTATTGTTGGGGCTACAACCGGACTATCCTGGACTTGCTCCTGATGAATCGACAATAAGAAACAGATTGATAAGCTCAAGTGGAACATGGTAAATTTATATAAGCGGCCCTCTTCAGGAGAAGGGGTCCCCGCCTAACTCCATAGAAATCTATGCACAAAAATAATGGTTTGTGACAGTTTTTAGTGCCAAAATTGTTCTCAGCACACTAACAACAAACGTTCCAATTTTGCCAAAAAATAGTCTTATATATGGCTTTGGACCTTTTCTATAACTTTACAGGTGTGGTCTTTTCACCCCGGCAACTCGACTTCCGTTTTTGTTTCCGATTTTGTGTATAAATTTCTGGAGTTAGGCTGGGACCACTTCTCCCGAAGAGTGCCATATTAGCCTAGACTTATGTTAAATTCAAAGTTATCTTCATAATCATACTCATAACAAACGAGTTTTGTGAGCCAACTGATTCTCGTGTATTGATGTATTGTCTGCAAGTAATCGGACCAACTTCGCCTACGACTGACTCACTGACTGAAAAAGTTAAAAGGCTCTATTATTATAAGGAAGTGGCTATCCTCACCCGGGGTGAGAATAAAAATACGATCGACCTCTCACCCCGGGTGAGACTTGCCAGCCTTGGCTATTCTCACCTGGTGTGAAACAAGACCTGTTTTTCCTAATTTCGGAATACTTTCTATCGGTGTCGACGATCAAATTGACCAAAACAAAGTTAAAAAATGATGTTAAAGTACAGTAAATTAATTTGGTCGTCTACAAAGATGCTACGGCTATTTAACTTTTCGAATCGAGCCGAACTACGCGGGTCGCCATTTTGTTTTGCCCGGAAGTTCTCGCGCTACTCCTCTCTCTCTTTCTCTCTCTCTCTCCACTGTACGCTTTTTTAAGGCCAATACTGATGAGAATAGAAATAGAGGTGGCCCTATTATAAAGTTACAATTACAATGGTACGGTCCATCATTAAGTTTCAAGGTAGCTAGCGACGAACTATTTGGCTTTATAGACTGGAGACTGGAGAAGAGAATAAGCGAAATCGTTAGAGTGAAAAGCTAAGCTTTGGGAAATTAATTCACGTAAATAATACTAATGTCTCAGTCAGAGGCTGATCAGTCATTGGTCCACTGATCATTGATGAAAACAAATAGAAGAGAAGTAGCAGTACATGAAGAAAATGTAGATCTACAACCCCTGTTCAACGTGTGGTAAATACAATAAATCAGGATGGAAATGGGTTAATCATACACAATGCAACTGTAACACGAAATATAAACACTTCGTCAACAATGTTCTATACAACATAGAAGAACGCAGTCAGCTGTAAAACCTTACTTTTCCCACTGTAAACAAAGAACAAGAATCACTTCGACGCCATGTTGGATATAATGACGTCATGCCAGAGGTCAAACCATTTGCACATGCGTAGTGCCCTACCGGATGCTCTCATTCATAAACAAACCCAGGAGGGTCGCGAGTAGTCTTTGCTTGGTTCCTCATTTCAGGTTCGGTGTGTTGCATGCTTGATGCTGCTCACCTTCGAGACGACACAGTTGAATCATTCTTTCGTGTGAGCGAGAAAGTATATTTACCTAACACATCGTGCCGTAAGATTGTTGTTCGGGTTTGCCTATCTTTCAAGGATAGTCTTGTTGTGACGTTTGGCAGTGAGTTCAACTTGCATCTGAAGACAGAAACTTCCTAGTTTTGCTTTTGATGTGCTATCAGCTGATTGGATTACGTGCATTTAGAGAACTGTTCGAAGTGCTGGTTGTGTTGTGCTTTCAGTTTCAGCAGCCTGGGAAATTTACTGTGCCAATTGGATTTATTATATTGTGTATTACGTGTAAGTTTTGTGTTCATTTCTGTTGAGTGACAATTCCATGATCAGTTTCAATCATACTCAATGCAAACTGCAGCTGTGTGTGTGTGTGTGTGTGTGTGTGTGTGTGTGTGTGTGTGT
>NW_004797633.1:105598-106767 GCF_000002075.1 Aplysia californica | reverse complement strand
TCTCCTGTACAGCTGTCCTCTGATACTCTTCATCCAGTCACTGGAGAAAACATCTGTCACTGTTATAATATTTATAAAGCATTGTTTTACTAAACTATAATGCTTATGCTGCTGATGCCTGTGTTTGAACTTTTTTTTAAATGTTGAGGTTTGGTAGTAATATTGGAGTCCTCCTTGCTTTATTTAAATAAAAAGTTGACCATGTCGCGCAATGTCCGGAAGGGGTAATTATTATATTATACACAAGTTCCCTTTCTCTGTTGAGAAATTTTTATGCAATCGTTGCAATTGTTTGAAAAAGAATTAGCCGTACGTAATCATATTAATTTAATTGTACTCAGGTTGGGTTTCAGACATAAAAAGCCTAGTATGGGTTTGTGTAGAATTGCTGTGGTAGATATTAAAGGCGCCGAGTAGGGGGGGGGGTAGGAATGGTCTGTGAGGAGAACGATAACAGGGTTGTGCATATATTCTTATAAAATCTTATATCCTGTAGCACCTTTGTCAATTCTAAAGCCTTTCAATTGAAAGCTTATAGCCGAAGGTAGACTGCATGTGTGCTGTGTGGTGACTATTGGTAGGCTATTAGAGATAACTATGTTACAATGTTTTACTTTCGGTCGTTCTTCGCAGACTCACAGTAGAAGCTAAAACAAACAAAGAAAAAAAAAAGAAGGATAGTTGTTTTTCCTAGATCTGTCTCCAGCGGTTCTCGGTTGGCTTGCCTTTGTCAGGCTCCTGTAATCTTCCCTTTAGTCACTTAAAGTTCAAGTTATTTTCCAAGCCTCCTCGACGAGTTATCACTCCCCACCACCAGCCTCCACAAACAGAACTTGGGAAGCGTAGTAGTAGCGCGGCGCTGCTCGTATCAGATTCTGTTTAGGTCGGCCCCGATTTTCATCGCTCGAGATAGCGGCGCTCCGGAAACACAGTCCATCACTGTCTTTCTTATCCCGGCGACGACTTACAGCTGCTGGACGCTCGGTCCCTCCGGGCAACCCGATACTTTACGGTCCTCGCCAATCGCTTTGTTGACCCCGAATTCCCTCTCATTCCCACCAATCGACACTGCCATCACAATGGTTCAAGTAAGATCAAACGAACTGTTGCACCGAGGACACACACACACACGCACACACACACACACACACACACACACACACACACAC
>NW_004797633.1:101913-103322 GCF_000002075.1 Aplysia californica | reverse complement strand
GTAGATTGCTTCTTTACTTTCTCAGTTTGTGTCTGCCTGCCTTGCTTTTCCCCAGCACTAACCGAGTGTTATTGTGAACGTGTGTTTTTCTTGAATAAATATAAATACAAAAAAGATACACATTTAGAATCGAGCCTTGAGGACAACCACCAGCCTCCAAGGCGGCTTACGCATTTCTGCAAAGTAGTAGAAGATGGATGTGCTTGTTTCAAAAAGTAAGAGACTTACTGGGTTGTTGGACAGTGGATCTGATAAGTTATTACTTATTTCCCGCCCTTTGCCTTTTGTTGTTTTTCAGTTTTTATATATTGTTTGATGGCCGTTATCGTGTCTATGTGCTTCTCTTTGTTCAAACTAAAAAGAGACTTGTGCCACAGCTGGCTCACTTTTGATTTACCTTGTATTAAATAACAGTTTTATTGTGACCGGCCTCTGAAGTGGGCATAGTTATTTAGTTTGGTGTCATGTTTCTGTCTAAAATTATGAGGTTCCTTTTTTGTCATAAACCCGATTTCCATTCAGAGCTGTAAAGTATGCACAATGTGACATACTGACAGGAGAATTGAATTACAGTTTTGTTGACTTGTTCCCGTAAATCATATTAGTTAAAAATATGATATTGAAGATATTTTTACGCCATCTTCTACACAATTCCTTTAGGAGATGGGCTACTTTGGCTTTGTCAGAGCCGACCCGGGCTGAGGGGGAAACGGTGTCCCAGCAGACAGACAGAGATGTTTGATTTTTTTTTTAATCGTCACCCCGCAGACACTGGTTCACGTTAAGAAACAAATAACATTGATATTGCATCGTTGTATAAATTTTACTCCTTCATAATTATTGACACTCTTTTAGATACATTATTGGAGAAGGACTGCATCGACTTTGGCTATCAGTGCCACGCCGGTCTGAAAGGGATACAATGAAATGTTCAAGTCTAAAGAAAGATGATTCTCGATGGTAATTCCACACGGAATCGAACTCTTGTCTCCTGCGCGCGACAGCAAAGCGACTTACAACAGCTACACCACAGACGACAGTCTTCACATTAGCTTATTTAGATCTATACTTACGGAGGAAAAGTTGCACGAGTTGTTAAGGAATCGGGACACACCAGCCTGTCTACCCGAGTGAAGTACAGCAGAATTTGTTTGCATAAATACGCCAATAAGGATTTGCGAAGAGGTTCTTACAAAGAGGGATTGGAGCGAAAATGGCGAAGTAAACAAGTATAAATCACTTTAGTAATTACGGGTTTGTTTAATTCAATTTCTGAAAGAAAATGGAACGCCTCACTTTTTAACTTTTACTCTCTCTCTCTCTCTCTCTCTCTCTCTCTCTCTCTCTCTCTCTCTCTCTCTCTCTCTCTCTCTCCCCTTAGCCTCTCTTTTTATCTTTCTCTCTCTCTC
>NW_004797633.1:98500-101813 GCF_000002075.1 Aplysia californica | reverse complement strand
TGTGTGTGTGTGTGTGTGTGTGTGTGTGTGTGTGTGTGTGTGTGTGTGTGTGTGTTAGTGATAGTTACTCTTCGTTTTATTGAGGCGAATTTTCACTGCAGTTTCCTCATTAACTTGCAAGGCGAAAGGAAAGCATTTTGCCATTTCAGAGTAAAACAAGAGTCAATCTTCGAAACTACTTTTTGGTATGGCATAATTATTGAAGATTTATTTTTATTGTTATTTCGAATGGTCCAAATTTATTCAATGTACCTCCATAAGTAAGTAATTATTTCGTCCCAGAAGCTGGTGCGTCTCCGAACAACTCCCATTCTGTATACATTATATTTGTTTATATCGTCATTCCAGGGCACGCATGACTCACGCTTTGAATTAAAGATTCTGCTTTAGAATAATTGCGAATTGATTTTATATATTGTGCTGACTCGCAGCAATCTGCAACTCTGCTCAGTTTCGCACAATACTAGAGTGGTCTGGGGTTGTTGTTTTGTGTGTGTGTATTTTACAGTGCTCGCAACTGCATTGGGTCATATGAGCACGCGGGACACATTAAAACATTTTGATTTTGTAGGAATTCATTTTGAATTTTGCCCGGGTTGCGGCCGAAGCCAACTCTTATCAAGTTTGGACCTCTGTGGGATCTTTAACGTGCGCAACGTGCACATGGGAACTCCGAGATTTTTCGCCCTTATCCGAGAAGGATAGGTGTTAGATCTTACCTGCCATAAGGTCAGGGGTGTGGCTGAAAGACAGCAGTAAGGGGTCTAGGAGTAGCAGTAGAAAGGCTGCACAAAGTGTCAAGGGAAAAAAAACCCAAAGGAGGGGGCAGAGGAGGTGAAGGGGTGGGGGCAGAACGTGGAGACGAAAGCAGACAACAAAACATTGTGAGAGAGCAGGAAAAGAGGCGAAAGGAACACATTTTAAGAGAAGAGATTAATTATCCGTCGCTGTCCGGATTCAAACCCGGGATCTATTGAATAAGAAGCGAACACCGAGAGCCCCGAGTGGTAGTTTGGAGACGTTGTAAGAGGTAAAGTGGAAAAGACCGAAGACGGACTAACATATTATTTTTTTCCTTGTATAAGTTTATATTTAAAACCCATTATGAGCTCATTCTGTGTTGCTTCAATTTAAAGAAAAATAAAAACTGTTGGGAATCTAAGTGCTCTTAAAGTTAAAGTCTCTCATCAGTAGATTAAGAAACTAGCCACAGTGTAATTTCTTGCCCGTACGTATGTTTTTGACAACCAAAACAAGGCTCTGGTTCTGTTTGCCAACTTTGTCAGAAGAGAGAGAGAGAGAGAGAGAGAGAGAGAGAGAGAGGGGGGAGAGGGGGGGGGGGGGGGGGGGGGGGGGGGGGGGGGGGGGGTGATGTAGGTTGAGGGGGCGAACAAAAAGACAAGGATATAATATGTCGTTGGAAGCTGATGGCTTATCGTATTTTAAAAATCTACTTGACACCGTTTTATATAAATTCTAAAGCTTTTCAGTACTACCTTGGTGGAGTCCTGCCTTTGCACCTCCATTTTAATACAGCAAAAGGGGCGCGATACTGAAATTCTTCGCTATTTTGTTTTTACTGGAAGGTTTGATTCTACTTCTAATTCGACTTCATTTTTGTACACAATTTCTTACCTCCATCATAGCTTTTCCTCGATATAAATATTGTATTTTTGGTCACTTTTTTGGCCTTCCATGTTGATTTGAGTCACGAGATAGGGCATGGGGTTAGTCAAGTTCAGTTGACCAGGCGTAAGTGCTCAGTCTGCTGGGGGCAACTTAAGCACACTTTTAAACGTTTAACCACGAGAGTCTCAGACAAAAGCCATTAAGTCTTTTCCTTGGGGGCTGCATCTAAATCATATTTCTCCATTAGTGGGACCGACGCCCGTGCTGTTGTGAAAACGAGTCGAACACGTGGCCCTGGAAGTGCTCTCAGAGTCAAGTTGCCGCTATAATGTAGCTCTGGGTTTGGGAAAGGAGACACAGGAAATTACATATGTGCATAGTATTGAGCATTATTTTTGTTTTAGCGAAACAAGCTTACAGAATGTGTAACCTATCGATTTTTACGCTTCTGGACGAAAGGTTATAACTTTCACATAATATATGTATGGAGACCATTGGTGGGACATGATCTCTCGTTTTCCCCAGCCTGCATCCCTACTCCTCCACTATAAATCCTTGAGAATATTTTAACATTCTCTTAGACTCCAATGAAATACATTGTATACTCTACGTGTCGTTCACTTTTCAAAATGATCGTGTACTCATGTTATGGTATCTTTGCTATTTGTATGACACGATTCTTTTGAACATTTGTCAGAACATCTTTTTTTGTTCAAACTCGTAATACATGTATGTGTTTCGGGCCCTTTATTATATATCGACTTAGTGTGGGTGGTTTGAGGATGCCACAGGTAACATAGTAGTTCCAACATCTTTTCTTTCCCTGATGTTTATTATGTCAGTTTGTCTTACCAGTGGTTAATGACCTTTACAGCGTCGATATGCTTACTCTTTACTCAAGAAAACAAAACCTATCAACACAATTAAGATATTTTAGGAGGCGGGCCGCTTCAACCCATCACGCCAGGGCCAACCCGGGCTTTTTGGTTTACTCCCAATAAGAAGGACAAACTACTTGATGAAAATAGATTATATTATTATTATAATACTCTTCCTGGAGTGGGAATTACGTACGCTGACACTTTAGTGTGCAGGGTGAAGAGACTGAGTACAGACGCTGGTTTTGTATCGTGTGTACCAGCGATTCAGCATTTAGGCGAGGCCTGCAGAGAGATCTAAAATATTTAAGTTAAGTGTCCACGGTGTCCACCCGAGTGACCTTGGAGTCACGATGCTGTCGTTTCCGAAGCCGGATCGTATTGTTAGCATCGGATTTACAAGGATCAACGCGTTTTATTTCCTAGTTCTCTTATCGGAAACCTGATCAAGTCGGGGCAGTTGTCTCGCCCGAGAGCTTACGGATATTTTGCCCCTTTAGCTCCATGGAATGAAGTGGAAAGCGGAGATGCGTTTAATCTACAGGGAGTGGACGACTCTTCGTATCAAGTTGGTCAGTTTCATTTTCGGAAGGAGTGGACTGTGATCTTATAAAGGCGGTGACTAAGGGGTGGCAAAACTGCCCAAAGTGATCAAAATAGATAGTCTGAGGGCCCAAAGAAAGAGAGGTTGGCTTCGAATTGAGGGGATTTTTATCTAGGGGGGGGTGGTGGGGAGTGAGGTTTTATCCAAGAGAAGACATTGGCCTAATGAGATTACATACGGGAAGAGGCAGGGTGAATTGGGG
>NW_004797633.1:85042-96910 GCF_000002075.1 Aplysia californica | reverse complement strand
CTGGTTGTTTGTTTGTATGCTTGTTCAAGTTTTTGTTTTTTGTTTGCAGAACAGAATTTGAGTCATTTCTATGACCTTAAATTGCTCATCTGAACATTCTTGATGTTGAAACAATCAATGATTTATTTTGTCTCATCTTTAAAAAAAGTAACTTATCCCCAAAGAGAATAAGATTGAAATTGTTAAGCCATATGACTGAATTCCTTTGCGTTTTTTTGGTCGGATAGCGTTCTTGTGCCTTCGAATACACTTACCGACCTGGCTCCTCTCTACAGAAATGTTCGAAAGACGAAAAAGAAGAGGAGTACATAGAGATAGAAATAAAAGGCAAAGCGATAAAGATTTCTGGGCAGAGCAGCTCCTCTGGGGATTAGGGGAGGGAATAAAGATGAGGAATTGTCAGAATTAAGTGTGGCCCTTGAGATTTTGTCGTTCCCAGTATGCAAATAACTAATTTGTAAGTGAAATGTTCTCCAAGAGTTCTCGTGAAAGTTTCTGAATGTCATTTAACGGTACTCTGTTGCCCCGCCTTATTGTTTCCCCACAGTCGTTGAAAAATAATTTTTCACATTTTTTGAACGATGTTTTTCTTCATTGTGCTTTTTATTCTGTAGGACATCTTTTAAAGTTCTCTGCTAGTCGTTGATTCGGTGTTATGTTGGTGGGTTTTTTTGTTACTCCTTCTCCTGCGTGTGTTACTTTTATCTTGATTTGTTGCTCGCTGGATGGGGTCGCTGTCGTGCCGATTCGCCGTAAAGATTTTGCAAACTCAATCACTTTTATTGGGTCTACTCTCAGTGGTACCTTTTAATGCTGGGTGTACTGTTGTTCGTATCTGTTTAGACGAAACTCAACCTTTATCGTGCCGACTCACCTTGAAATTCTTATCTATACGGTACAGAATGATATGTTATAATTCTAGTGAGGCCGATATCTCCGTCGCTTCTTATAGGAAAAATCACACACTCTCCAGAGCTCAAACTCTAACAATCTGTACGAAAAAGTGTGCACTACTTTCTAAAAACGCGACCGAGCCGGTTTTTCATGATCTTGCACGTAAGAAACTATAAAATTGTAGTTTTTGATTGCTATTTATCGTTATAGAATATTCAATCCGTTGATTTTCTGTTACATTTTCAAATAGCGTGGTCAGTATAGGTGCACAGCTGAAAGCAAACAGAAATATCCAAAGCGCACCAGATTAATTGTTGACTCTTTGTGTCGTTATAAATATACAAATATAATGTATAGGGAATTTTTTCAAAGGGTTTGCACATTGTATCTCCAATGTATTATGCACAGACTTGAAATACATATTTGATGTTTTTTCAAGTGATGTAGCCTGTTATCACAAAGCTTGTTTTGTAGAAACAAGATACAATTTAGAAGAAGGAATGGGGGGCTGTCGTGGCCAAGAGGTTAAGGTGTTGGCCTCTCATTCAAAGGTCCTGGGTTCGAATCCGGGTAGCGACCGAAACATTTTCTTCTCTAAAATTGTCTCCTTTCACCTCCTTTCCTGCTCTCTAGCAATGTTCTGTTGTCTGCTTTTAATTCCACTTTCTGCCCCCACCCCCTCACCTCCTTTGCCCCCTCCTCTGGGCTCCTGACTCTTTCTGCAGTCTTTCTACTGCTACTCCTTGGCTCCTCCTTACTGCTGTCTTTCTGCCACACCCCTGATCTTCTGGTAGGAAAAATCTACACCTAGCCTTCTCGGACAAGGGCGAAAAATTTCGGAGGGCCCGTGTGCAAGTTGCGCACGTTAAAGATCCCTTGGTGGTCTAAAATCGATAAGAGTAGGCTTCGGCCGCCACCCGGGCAAAATTCAAAATTTCCTACCAACTGAAAATACTAGGTGTGTCCCGCGCGCTCATATGACCTATGCAGTTGCGAGCGCCGTAAAACACTTTACAAAAACAAACAAAACAAAAAAGAAGAAGGAATAGACCTTTGTAAATCATTTACGTACACTGAGTAGATAGTGAGTCGCACTTGGTCTGATTTAGATCGTGATCCTTCCCCATGTCACTAGTGCTTTTGTCCTAACCTGTATCTTGTGAAATAAAGCATTTTGTGAGGACTCTCCATAAACTGCATCTCATTTCGTAATCAAGTAGAAAGTGTTCTTACTTTAAGTCTTTTACTTTAACATTAACTACATTAGTTTCTCAATCAAGGATGAAAGAAACTTTGCGTTGAAAATAACATTGCACCAAAAATAACATTGCACTAGGATCTTATGTCTCTGACTATTCACTGCGATCTTACAATATATCATCGACCTCAAATTACTCTTGGCACCCATTTGTCCCCTCGTTCAACACAATAAGAGCTAAATTAGACGCAGAGATATTCAATACTTAAGCAGAGAGCAATTATTGATTCAGTCTGCAGAGGCGTTTTGTGGGGGTTTTCTTTCTGCGTTCCCACCCTGTAGAGATCAGACCAAGTGTTTGGTACGGTCGTCTCACAATACCACGAGTACGACGGCATCGTGTGCAGAGTGCGTCCACACCAGATCATAGCAGGCTTGTTTGGCTGTGAAAACAAACACAAAGGTGAGCATTCACCCTAGTTCCAGCGGCATTGTTTGTTTAGAGCAGGGTCGTGGCATGGTGAGATATTCGACGACTACGTGTGCGAAAGGTGTCTGTGGTGTGATTGTGGTGGCATTGTGTAGGTTCATCACACCTTTCAATACTGTTATTTATGAGGCTTGTCCGTTATTGTCATGCCTAGATCTGTCTCCGATACAGCAGAGTGAGTGCAGAGCTATAAAAGCCAAAATGACAAATCAAATTCCCAAACCGAACCTGTTAAGGGTTACAGCCAGAACCATTTGTACTGGAGCCCAGAATGATATATGTTTCAGGCAAGCTAACTGAGCGACTGTAGGTAAAGTCGAGGAAATTGACTGTCAATGAGTTGAAGTATTTAAGTAGATTAGAAAAGAGTTTTAAAAAAACCCGTATCCAGCCCCAACCCCCTACTTCCTTCCCCTCAAAAACCCCGACATTTTTTTAATGTTAAAAAAGAAGAAATATTTGGACCTCCCCCCCAAACAACCCAAAGTAAAGTCATAAAAAGACCAACAACATTGATATGCCGACCGCTGTTACGCGATGCATTGAGTATCTGAGCTATCACTCGAAAGTTCGAAGTTCGATGCTCAGTGGAGTCCGAAAAAGCTTTCTCGTACTTTGTAGCACTTCATAGCCTGATGTCCTGTCGATTGAAGAACATTTCTTCTTCCTCCGTAATGTTCCACGTTGTGTCAAGTGCCGTGAAGGGGCCATAAAATTATAAACCGACCCTCCGAGAAAGTTTACCTGACTTCTTGTGTGTGTTAATTACCTGGGCGACTATCAAAAAGTGTAAAATATCTTGGGATCATATGGTTTCTTCTTGTCCCGATTACAGATATTCTGTTTCGTGGCAGTTTGACTCCTTATGAAGGCGTCGTTGATGATGGTTTTAAGACAAAGGTTTACGCTCTAAATTCCACTGAGGTTCACCTTTTCGTTTTCAAAATAAGCAGTTGAAGGCCTGTGCTTTGAAAATAAGGCTTATTTGTACCTTCCTTTCTTTAAAAGCATATGTGTAAATTCCTGTGGTCCTGTATAGTTGTCTGATGTTGGCCAGATTTGAACCTAGTACCTATTACTGAGGAGATACACTTGAACATCGTTCATTATAATATGATAAAACAGAACAGATAATTTTTGTTTCCCTTCTGTACTTTTATAGGGCTTAGCTTTTCCATACTGTGAACGGATCATAAAAGTACATTTTTAAATTTCTACACTGGTAGATGTTTACATGTGTTTGTGTTCTTCAGCAGTATGTGTAAGTTGTAAGGGGCAACGTGTGTTGGCATGTGCATGTGCCTTTCTATTTGTATAGATATATACATTTCATATACGACTATTAATATATATGCGTATGAAAAGAAAAAAGAGAAAAATCCGAATTGATAGAAAGGGCCTGAAGGACCCGGAAGACAGCTTTTGTTGTTTCCGTTCTTTAGTTTTTAACTTTTTAAAAATCAACAATATAGTGAGTGTACGCGCTAATACAACTTAATATCTCCATGTTGTAAAAAAACAAATTGTCAGTGTAGATGCTCTTTTGCGAAGGAACTCGAAATATTGTGAAAATTTTATCACTTGTCCATCTTTACGCCTCATAGGGGGTGCCCACTACGGCTGGATCGGGCCGATCGCCCGACTCGATCGCCTGAAACTGAGAACAAACACGTTTGTTTTTGAGGCGATCGAGTCGGGCGATCGGCCTGATGGGCCGATCCCATCTGTAGTGGGCACCCCCTATAAGAGTTCTTTCCAAGGATGGCTGCTACTGTTACCAACAAGCGTAGTATCTGTTGGTTTATAACCCCCCCCCCCCCCCCTCGTGTCTACCTCATCGGTTCCAGGGTCCTTTGTTATCTTTTGGCGTATAGTTCCAACTCTTTGACAATGTATACATTGATTTTTGTGCTTATTGCCCCCCCCTCCCCCTCCCTTTCAGACTTCTCGCCTCTGATGAAAGATGGGCTTCGCTTCGAAATGTTAGATCAGCCCTCTCTATGCGCGAGACCAATTTATCTCGCTGATTTTTAAAATCTTTTTTGGGTGTAATTTCTCATTTCGTGTAAAGTTTTGAAACCCTCTTTGTCCGTTTCCTGTAGAACAGGAGGCGAGAATCTGATGGGATTGGTTTTCCTGCGCGACTGTCGTGAATTATACTCCTCATCTTGCGTCAGTGCTTGGATGTGGTCTGGTGTCCCGGCTGGAGTGACGCGGCGGTGACCCAGACTTAATAAAACCCGACTACTTGGTCGAGGAGTGGCACTTGTACTGATCGCCTCCACGCAATTCCATCACAATACTGTATGATCGATTGCTATCTCTTCCCTTTTTATTGCAGGTCCTTTCCTTCATTTCGTATTGCAGGACAGGGGAGTATGACTATGAGATTTTTCCCCTGCCTTGTCGTTTCGCGAGATGCCGATACGGTCGTTCTCTCCTACGATAATGGTATATTTAGTATGGCGTTGTGATTTGTATGTATGTTGAATTTTTTTTCGTTCTCTCTCTCTGTCTCTGTCTCTCTCTGTCTCTCTGTCTCTCTGTCTCTCTGTCTCTCTCTCTCTCTCTCTCTCTCCCCATCTCTCCCACACACACACACTCTCTCTCTCTCTCTCTCACACACACACTCTCTCTTTCTTTCTTTCTCCCCCTCTCTCTCTCTCTCTCTCTCTCTGTGTGTGTGTGTGTGTGTGTGTGTGTGTGTGTGTGTGTGTGAATGTGTGTGTGTGTCTATCTCTGTCTGCCGTTCTCTAAGAAGTGTTTCTGTTTAAACCTTCTCAGGGAAGGTACATGTACTTGAATTGGAGCCAGTCGGCCTTGATTGTTGTTTTTTACAAAAGGGTTGTCTGGAAAATGAGTGCAGAAACAGAAATAGACTTCGAGGTTTGGAGTACATGGAAAAAGGTTTAATTATTATAGTGGTCATGGCGACGGTCCTGTTGATGGCATTGATTCATGTGAATGTGTGGGAGGGGAAGGACACTAAGGGTTATAAAGGTTAGGCTTTGTTTTGACACCTTTCTCACCGCCATATTTTCTGGAGAGAGGTCAACGGCTCTCCAGAAGACAAATGTAGTTGTCCCGGGCACACTTCAGCGATAGCTGTGATGGAAATGGATACACGCATACACACATAGGCACATACATACACACAAACATACACACATAAACACACACATACACACATACACCCGCACACACTCAAACACACACTCATACTTACAGAGAGACAAAAAGAGACAGACAGACAGACATACAGACAGACAGACAGACAGACAGAAAGAAAGAGAGATTCGGGTAGAGAGAGAGAGAGGGAGAGGGAGAGAGAGAGAGAGAGAGAGAGAGAGAGAGAGAGAGAGAGAGAGAGAGAAAAGCGATAAATGTGACGAAATTGACACAGTTGTTTTAAAATGAAGTGTTTGTTTTATCTAGCTACTTATGCGCTGCGTTAGACTTGTATCACTTACGAGTATGTCTCCCTCAAACACTTATCGGTATGTGTGACCCCATTGACGCTATACGTCGAAAACGGTGGTCTTGATCCTATTCCAGCTGCCATGATGTCGAATCTGTGCCAACCTTCTCTGTTCTATGTACCGGTATCAGTCGGAAGCTCAGTATATTATAGTTTTCTTTGTCAGAATGAGGTCCGCGAGTGGAGCTTTACATTGCTTTCATTGCACAGCTGGGTCACATCACGTGATCGACATCCTGAGCGTCGATAGGAAGGAGATTCCACTCCGGTCAAAAGCTCCCTTGTATCATCGCTACTACTGTTGTGACTCTGTCTTATTTTATTTCAGGGATCGTGCATCTAGAAGTGTGTTCGCTTACAAGTGTTGTCGAACTATTGTTTGGGGGTAATGCAGCTACCAAATGTATTCAAAGCGTTTACTTAAAATATTGAACGGGGCCAGTTCCTTCGTTCGAAACGTTGCCAGTGTTTTACTTGATTTTAAATGACTTCTCCAGGTATGATGGGATGTCAACCGACTCGTCGAATTTTAGTCTGCAATTTGCTCCAACTGTCCTTTTAGTGACCAATACCCTCGACATTTCCAAGCAATCGCATTGAAAGTACCCATTTTATGAGCACTTGAGACAATGTTATCTTTACAGGACGGGTTTCCATATGAAGACAGTCACAAACCGTGTGGATGCGAATTTCATGGACAGAAAAAAGCTTTATTCACACTCTGATACACATATATACTGATACGTATACACCCTTTCTGTTTATGAAAAGTTCGAGACGACATCATGAAGAGAAGATTCATTCTGTGGACGTAGAACGTTCCAGTTATCTTTTGTAGATGTTTTTAAAAGCACATTTTGTAATTGTGGTAAAAGTGTGGTATAATATATTGTTAAATGAATGTTTTATCTATTTCTGTGTTAGAACCTGACTCGTGTCCCCTCGTACCGACCAAATCCACGAGAGTTGCAGAAAAAGAAAACAGAACTAAAAAGAAAACCTGTACGAATAACGCAGTTCTGCTTCTTTTTTTAAAAAGTACTTTTTGTTTCTGACCTCATGGTCTTATTGACTCAAAACGGCCAAATATGTCAGATAGAACTTTGTAATTTCGAGGTAGCAAATGGTTCAGCCGGTATCGTGATTTACTACGATACAGATGTCCCTGTTCCAGATTCCACCCAGATGTTCTTATACTAAAATTGTTTGGGGAATGTTCAAGGCTGCTTACCTGGCTTAGTCCTGTCGGAGATGGACGTTAAATTTGGAAGTCCTGTCTCTTAAATGACCATAGCTTGTCAGAAGGGGTTATTAAAACTATACATTTCACGCTGGCTCGTACGGTATGGTCTCTGTAGAGTTCAGCAGGCTGTTTCATTTTTGAATTTGATAATTGATGCAGTTTGTAACGAGCAATGTGCTGTCAAGCGTGAAAGAAACAGTTCTGAAATGATCTGATAAACAGCTGTTTGAAACTTTGTAATTTAGTCCTAGCTGTATTATCGGAACAAGGAAAGATAAAAACCAAGTCTAATGTTTCCTGACTTACGGGCACTCCCTTCCAACGACTACATAGTTTTATATCTTCAGCTTGAAACAAGTTTTATCGCATACGTAGCGTATAATCTATTATTCAGTGTGTGGTAGTAAAACGAAACCTACTTACGCTCACACACGCACCGCGCACACACGCTCTCACGCGCGCGCGCACACATACACACACACACACACACACACACACACACACACACACACACACACACACACACACACACACAAACACACACACGTACACGAACACATGCACACAAACACACACACACCCACACATTCACACACTCGCATTTGCGTTTGCACACAGGATCAAACACCCCAAAGTACCCACCTGCATTCACGCACCCCCCCCCCCCCGCCCCCCCCCCGCCCTGCGCCACACACATACTCGTGTATACACTCGCGAACACACAATTAACATACACACATTAAACAGAGAGAGAGACAGACAGACAGACAGACAGACAGACAGACAGACAGACAGACAGACAGACAGACAGACAGACAGACAAAAGGGAGAGAAAGAGAATGTAATATGTGTGTGTGTGAGAGAGTGTTTGTGTTTTACACACACTCCTCGCTCTTTCTCCCTCTCCCTTTATTATTGTAATCTTTCCGCATAAAAATCTGCAATCACTGAAGCATATTGTATTATCAAATTTCAATACTTCTCTCACGCTTTCCTTTCAGGTGGTGACCTAGTGTAGGTGGCCAAGCTACACCAGTTCTTCATTACCAAGTGTAAACACGGGGATGATGTCAGAACACGAAACCCGGGACGCCAGAGGCCGACAGTGTTACTCTCACCTGAGTTATGCATCGTATCGATTTCCTCGGTCTTAGCGGTGCAAGGGTGGGTGAGTGACATAAATATTAGTATTGGAGTCGAAGTATCACACCATCGTGACAAGCGTCGATTCAAGTCCGAATAATTCATAATTGTTCGACTTGGGGCATTGGCAGTCCCTGTTTAATTAAGTCGAACGTAAGTGAGATGTGTTGAGTTTGGATCGTATAATTTATGATTCCACTTGTGCTCCTCGAATATTTGGGTGATCTACGGTTTGCAGTGGCGATGTAAGGCGGACAGGTAAATGTTGTGGCCATTCCAGGTACTACAATGCTCAGGAAATACATAACTCTGTGGAAGCGGTCTCCGTTTGAGAAATGTCGCTTCTGGCCGCTGCTGACCACTTTAGTGCTCCTCATCATCCTACTGCAGGTATGGCACATGGCGCTCCTGTCCCGCCTGGAGGCCAAGGATGCTCAGCGCGAGGACTCGAGGTCTTTGGTGGGCCGGCAGCTTCAAGGTCGGATGTTCAGGACAGTCCTGGAGGAGATGGAGGAGCGAGTGACCAACTCGTACCGCTTCGACCGCAGTGGAACCTACCACGTCCTCGACAACTTCTTGACCTCCGAGCACGTGGTTCGCGGTCGGAACTTGTATGACGTCAGCGTCGTGACCCAGTGCTCGTCCAATCATCTCCACCACCTCTCGGACCTCGCCCAGCGCTGGAATGGGCCCATCTCCGTGTCCGTGTTCACTTTCGACGACGATTTCGTCCACACTGTGTCGAGCATGCTCCATTTCCACTTCTGCAACGATCACATCTACCGCCACGTCAGCTTTCACCTAGTCTATCCCATTAGTCGCGCGCCGAAACACCTCGAAGGTCTGAGGGACCTCAAATTGTCGTGCGCTGACCACGACCCTTCTTCCTCCTCGAGTGTAGACCTCAGTCCCGCCCAGCTCGGCGCAGGACCCAGCGTCGCGAATTACGCCAGCGAGGACTTAGAGTACCCCAACAACCTGTTGAGGAATCTCGCCATCAACTACGCCCAGACGCCATACATTTTCATGATAGACGTCGACATGGTTCCTTCGGAGAACCTCCGCCAGGAATTCCAAAAGCTGATGTCTTCACACATCCAACACCCTCACTTTCCCGTCGCCACCACCAAAAACAATAGCAGCAGCAGCAGTGGTGCTGACGCAGCTGTGGCCAACCCACTTTCAGCCTTTGTCGTGCCAGCATTTGAAATTCAAGAAAAGGTGCCAATCCCAAATACAAAATCTGAATTATTAACGCTGTGGTTGAAGACACAGGTGAGACCCTTTTATTGGGAAGCGTGTAATCCTTGTCAGAAATTGACTGACTATGACAAGTGGCGACGGCTGGGTAAAGGAGGTCCGCTGGCTGTAGCATATTCAGTGGAGAGAAATGCGTTATGGGAACCCTTCTACATTGCCAAGACCTCAGTGCCACTTTATGATGAGCGTTTCAAGCAGTACGGATTTAATCGTGTCAGTCAGGTAGGTAGCTTTGTTGAGTCATGCCTGAATGCATATTTGAGAGCGTGCAGTTTTCGAATGTGTGTTAAACGTTTTTTAAAATCAAAATCTTACGCTCTTGGGAGTGATTTCTTTCCTTTTCTCAGTTTCTCTCTGTTTTGTCTGTCTGCCCGTGTATCTCTCCCCACTCCCCCCTCTCTCTCTCACGCTCTTTCTCCCTCTGTCTGTGTGTGTGTGTGTGTGTGTGTGTGTATGTGAGTGAGTGTGAACGTGTGTGTGTTTGTGTGTGTGTGTGTGTGTATGTGTGTCTGTGCATGCGTGCGTGCATGAATGTGTGTGTGTGTGTGTGTATGTGTGTGTCTCCCACAGGTGTTTTATCTCTCTTCCATGGTGTCACTCCCCTCTCGTGCATTCTCTCCCGTCTCGTCCCAGTACCCATCCTCTTCCCTATCAACTTTTTGTGTATGTTTGTTTTTGCATACGCTTCTCCAAAAAAACAACCAAAAAAAACCAAAAAAAACCCGGGTTTTTAAAAACCTTGTCTGCCCTTTTTACTTCGCTGTATCCTTTTTTCTGGGATTTTTTTTTCGTTTTATCGCCGATAACGCATGAACTTTGCCGTGTGTTTGGCAAAGAAGCAAAACATCTATATTGACCCCCATAACGAGATTTGTTTTACAGTGCAATTCATAACTATCCAAAGAGGGGGAGAGAGAGAGAGAGAGAGAGAGAGAGAGAGAGAGAGAGAGAGAGAGAGAGAGAGAGAGAGAGAGAGAGATGAAAAATGAAAAACACGTGGAGGTTGGGGTGGGGGGATAACAGAGGGATTAAGAAAGTAAGAGAGCAAAAAGAACAGTCTTTATTATCCCTGAAACCTACACGTCCATTCATGTGACTCACACCTACACGTCCATTCATGTGACTCACAAGACAGGTGCCATGGCGTTTTCTAATCCCGGTATTTGCAAGACGCCCCCGGTAGATTTTGAACGTCATTTTTGTCTTTGCCCGAGCATCTGTTCAGCTCCTGGAGAATTCTCTGTTCTCCGAGTCTAAACAACCTCTTACTTACTCTAGTGATTGCCCTTCGTACTCCTGTCTTCACATTACTTTAATTAATATGATTTTAGTGAACTGAAGAATTATGACTGAAAAATTGGAAGTGAGTGGGTGGTTGGCGCGCGCTCAGGTGTGGTTTAATCTTTCTTTCCTTTCAAACATCTACCGTCCTTATCTCTCATCCTCTTTCTTTATATACAACTCTCTAGTAACTCATCTAATCTTCGGCCATAAAACTCTTTCATGAAACTAAAAATACTCAAAGTAAAGGGTGAATTATTTTTTCCTAATTTCACACTTCTCTCTGTCGCCACACTCTTCTAGCTTTGTTTGACTGTTGCTCCTGTGCTCTGTCTGGAATTGTGTCGTTTATTATAATCGATGTTTCCGCTTTCTCCCCGTTCGTCAGCTGCGCTAAAAACGGTTCACATCCTCTCTCAAATTTATGTGTACTTTTCTTTATTTCTCTGGCCAAATTACGGTAATAAGTCGACGATTTTAAGCGTGCCCCTCAGAGGCTGTCATTAAATTGATGTGTGTGTTTCTCAGCCCGACACTTCCATCCAGACGTGTTTATCAAGTCGATATTAGTGGAAGTGTTCTCTTTTTAAAACTTTCTTTATTCGTAGAGCAGATGGGAACTATCTGACCTACAAGGGAAGTCATTAAAAATGTTAAAAACCCTTCCTTTGGCAAAAGATAAAGAATACACAGAACACTTTTAAAATCGAAGTGGTCATACCCTTTCACGCCTGCCACATATTTCATGTCTAAGTCTATTATTAGTGTGAAAGAAGAACATGCAGTTCGTTTTTGTGGTTGCTCTGGCAGGCTTGGATTGTTCGATCACAAGGGTGTTAACATTGTTTGTTCGAAAACTTCTAGCCAATGTCGTGGTCTTG
>NW_004797633.1:82134-83732 GCF_000002075.1 Aplysia californica | reverse complement strand
GTGGGCAGTTTTACTTTTCTCTTTAATACAAACGATTAGTTACATGTAACCTACAAGAAGATCGAACTTATTGACTCATCCTGTGCTCTGTCCATGTGTCCCCGGTGACCCTATGTGTAAGTGAATTAACGTGACGGAAAAGCGGGGGGAAAAGCTGAGAAGGAGAGGAAAATGGCTTAGACAAGATTGCGTTCTTTTCTACTTTTTTTTATGTTCACGTTCTGGGCGCAGAAAGGTTACGAAGATTTGTTTGTTCATTTTTTTTCAAAATAAGAAGCTCACGACGCCCCCCTGGGAATATCACTACGACTTCTCTTTTTTCCCCTGGATTTCTGTTCTCTAATTTGTCTTTGGATCCGTAGTTCATTATTTTTTTCTTTGGTCTCGATGTACCTTCTCTAGCTCTTTTTCCGGTACTTTTCCTATGGTTCTTCCTTTCCTGGTAACACTATCTGGTTTGTTTCACATCCGTTAACTTTATCTTGTCATGTCTACCGTGCCTCTTTTCGGTTTTTCTATTCCTCCCTCTTTCTCTTTCTCTCTAATCCCCCACTCTCCCCCCTCTGTGTCTCTCTGTCTGCATCTCTCTCTCTTTAACACACCCCCCCCACACACACACGCGCGCGCACACATACACACACACGCTTTATATACTTACATATTATGCACATACGTAAGCACGTGCATGCCTATTCACGGACATACTGACCTATTATATGAAAAACAACTCTTTCAGATTTTAATTTAAATGTCAATGGAAGAACAGCTTCACACAGTTTGCTCTACCCTTAGGTTGTTTTCTGCCGTAGATGACCCGTTTGCCTTGTATGCATCAGCGCTGGGCTCCCCGTCTTTTCTTCAACGTTAAAACAAAGTTCCGAAAAGTAAAGAAGACCCGTCAGAGAATAGTTCACCTTTAACTTTAACTGCTCTAGTTTCTCGGTCAGATTTCCCAAACACGTCGTTTTACGAGACGAAGTTAAAATCGCATCACGTTTTGCGCTGTGCTCAGTGGAACAGAATGCTCAGCGTGAGTACGTTCTAGGAACTCTCCACGACCAATCACGCCTACCGCTTCCATGCCGGTGGCGGGGATTTGGCATGTGAAGACAGGTGCTTATGGTCGAGTGCCTGTTGGGATATCCTCAGTGGCCACTCAGGGGAAAACCTGTGTTAAATTTCAATTTCCGAGGACTTCTTCGAGATTGGAGGTGGATTTTTCCAACTAGGTCAGAGCCAGAAGCGTAGAAAGAACAAACAAGCAGGCCACGGCAGCTTAACGATGGCTTACGGTGAAATGTGAAAATGAAGACGTTGTTTCGTGGGCGTTGATTGAGGATCTAACTAAATAGTTTTTCTCGCGTCGCCCCCCCCCCCTACTACCCAACACCACCCCTACTACCCAACACCACCCCTTGCACGCACGCACCCTTCACTCTTTTCCCTCCCTCACTTCACTCTTTACTCGTTCCTTCTCCATTATAATGTGGTGTAAGCGCTTTGTATTTGAAAGAAGGAATAGGCCAAGTTTTTTAATTCCCGTTGAGGACATTTTCTACATTCAAAGCAGAGCACCCTGCCGTCATCTCTATCCATCC
>NW_004797633.1:77803-81198 GCF_000002075.1 Aplysia californica | reverse complement strand
AACACAGCTCATAGAATTAAGGAAAGAACAGACGGCACATTGAAAGGGCTTGCCCGTAGAACGGGGGAGAGCAGACTTTTTAAAAAATGGGGGAGGGGGACCCAGCATAATAAAGCCTTTTAAGGCGCATTACCTATCTAGTACTGAGGAAGGTAAGCAATGTGATGTCGATCCTAGCACTGCTTATTAAAACGTCGATTACGAAAAACATCGAGTATTACCGAGCAATAAAAACCAAGAAGTCTCCCTCTTTTGAATCTGTCACTGATATAGTGGTGGTGAAACTCCCAATTCTCTCTATTTCTACCAACAATATTGCCGTTAATGCAATTACTATAAGAACAATATTGATAATGACACTGATGATGATGATAATAATAATAAAAATAAAAATAATAAAGAAAATGATATTTTTCCTCGGGAACTTGGATATTATTGGCTTTATTCGCCATATGGCCTAAGCTACCATCGGACACCTCTACGAGGACGCACCCTTATCGAACGAGTAACACGTCGGCCTTGAGTGAGACACAGGGGAGTTAACGTGGAGGAGCATCTTGACTTACGTGCCGCCATGTTGCCCGCTAATTGTCCGTCCGACGTCGTCAATCAGTGCCACCAGCTGGCCCCCGACTGTGATGATGGATGCGACTCGATCTCTTGCGTCTAGAAAGTGCAGGGATCTCACAAACATTAATATAGAATATTCTAGATACAGCGGACTAGGTTTGAGTCATATGACCATCAATATTTGTCTAGAATGCGCAGGAATCACACAACCAACAATATAGGATATTATAGGTACAGTGGACACGGTTTGATTTGAACGGCTATTATTGTCTAGAATGAGCAGGGATCTTACAACCACCAACTATATAAAACATTCTAGGTACAGCAGACTAGGTTTGAGGTCGTATGGCCATTATTGTCTAGAATGTGCAAGGATCCCACAAACCAACAATATATAATAATTCTATATTCAGTGGACTAAGTTTGAGTTGTGTGGCAATTGTTGTGTAGGAATCTTAATGATTATTTGAGCAGCTGAAAGATACTTGCTCAAATACACGTTTCAGATAAATTCTTATTATGCAGTGCGCGCATATGTTGCAAAAGTCATCTGGTTTTATGTGATTAAAAAAAATTAAAAAATTTGATGGTTTTTGGCAAATTGTCTCAATTGCACTTGGTTAAATGTAAACGGCTGTCCTCTTTCGAAAAACTTATACGAAGATTTTGTTGGGAAAATAAACGCTTTGTTACCCTGATGATACACTTGCTACATATTATATTTTACGGATTTCTTTGCTGCTAAGTTATAGTGTATGCGCTTGTCTAGTGAGAAGGAAACTTACCGTTAGAATATTTAGTTGCCCGTAACCGCAAGGAGTGCCTGGTGGAAACACCGCGTGGACGTCTTTTTGCTGTCTAATTGTCCGTCATACTTTGTCAATCAGTGCCACCAATTTGACCGGCTCTGCAATCGATGAGAATGTTGCTGACATTAAATTGCACAGCGCACAGTACCTATTTTCGTATTATAATTATTGTTATCATCACTATTATTTTTACTATTATTACTTTAATTTTGTTATAATAATAATAATAATATTAATAATAATAAGAAGAAGAAGAAGAAGAAGAAGAATTTATTATAACAATATTATTATTTTAAAAATATTATTGTTATTATTGTTGTTGTTGTTGTTACTCTACTTAAATTACGGGGCTCGTTTTAGGCCTCGGTGGTTAGAATTTTTGCTTTGAATGCAGAAAGCGCGATTTTGTAACTAACATTTGGAAGTTTGATTGTTTGGTCGTTGTTTTTTTTTATCTCAGTCTTTCTGCTGAAATGTAGTGTTGCACACAGCAAGGGTTGTCCCTGACAAGCGTAGCCGAGGCAGGTTGTCACTTGTGATTGAAAAGGTGTCCTACAGTACGTAACTTATGTAAGGACAATCAAACACATGTTAATTGGATAATTGATGTGGCATTTCACGTCTCGTTTCCACGCAGGAAATGAAACGTATGGTTTTATATTGCTCCTTTTTCTCGCCCTTGCTACTTTTCTGCACCTGTTCACCTTCTTCTTAGTCATTTCCTCCACAATCCGCTTTCTGTTTGCTTATTTTTTTCCCACTCCAACATTTCTCGGTGCGAAACTCGTCCCGTCCCCCTTTTCTAGTCTTCATTGCAATTACAGTTGAACCGATTCAACTGTTGATCCAGACGTTGTTACATCGAGAAGTGCAAAAAGATTCCCCGTGTAATCATGCGGAAGAGACTGCTATTAAATGCGTGAGACGAAAGGATGTCTTCTTAAAACCCTGGCGAGGAAAATCCCCTATTTTTTACATCATTATAAATTGTAGCGATGCACCGTTCTTAGCGCACTAGCACAATCATGTTTTTTAATGCTTTTGCAGACTAAGTTCCATCAATCGACCGTTTTGTTTCTCTTGGTCGTGACGAATTTAAAGGAGAAGTCGTACTTTTGATCGGCTCTTAGTTCAACACATCTTTACTGTATGGTGAAGCGGTTATATGCGCTTTGCGGTTTCTCGTAGAAGACCAACGTTCGAGTCCAGTGTTGGGAGAATTCTAGCAAATTCCACGTCGAACAAATAAAAAAGCTTCCGAAGTAATCCCTCTTCTCCGTCCTGAATGTATGCCCAGAACAAACTCATACAAATGATCAAATACATATATTCTGCAAGAATACGTTCCTATGCCACGTTTACTCCACAGTCAAGGCATATGGCAGGTCTCTCCCCATAATGACGACACACGCGTGGTGGATCGACTGAAGTCGTTTTTTAAAAATTGAATAAGGTCGATTCCAGTGGTCAACAGTCAGATTACTTTCAGCACGATATATCGCTTGGTAGAATGTCACAATATAAAGGGAATGGCATGGTCTAGCTCTACAGCTTCTTTTTTAAAGTTTATTGTGAGGTACGACAGTTCCTTTAAACAGTCTTACGCCTCTTTTTGAATCTGAACTCATAATCTTTTCCGTTGTGATAGTGCTTCTCGTCGTTTGAAGTGGTTTATGATCCTTATTTTGCTGGCAAAGTTTCCTATAAGTAGGCGTCTTGTGAATATATATTTTTTTTATTTTTTGTTTGTTAGCTGTGTTCTTATCTTTGCGTTGTTGTCAATTTTATGGATATTAGAAAAGGAAGAGAAAAAAATCCAATGTCATCCTGTCTAAGAAAGGGAATATAGTGTTTGTAGAGATCCTTGTATGTTGGAGATTGGTAGTAATATAGGGATGTTGAGTGAGGTACTCGCCGGGTCTGGGAACACGAAGGAAAGTTGTTGATGTTTGGAGTGTTTGCTCAGCGCTCTGAACTTAGTGGAAGGGATGGTGTGTGTGTGTGTGTGTGTGTGTT